>NW_009615715.1:19684-26968 GCF_000690535.1 Cariama cristata | reverse complement strand
GGTGTGTAATCCTTTTGCCTTTTCTGTGGGGGGGGGGGGGTCATCTCTTTTCAAATCCTCCCCAGGCCACTTACCTACAGAGCATCTGAGGAGAGCTATTTACAGGAGCCACCATACCCATTTTCATACAAATTAGCCATCAGCCTAGGACTTGTGAAGAATCTCAAACAGACTTTTCTTTGTCCTGTTGGATGGGTTTGAAAAGAAAATTTATGGGGTTTGAAGTTAGTGCAGCGAATTAGCAGCCACTTGGCCAGTTTCTGGTGTATAATATTGTCGTGTTGCAACAGGTTTGCGCTGAAGTCAAGAGGCACTGGTACGCAATCAGTCTTTGGCGACGCACAAATCCTTCCCGGGCACTTGTTCGTCTATGAGGGCGTGTATCGTAATGAGTGAGAACTCCCTTTATCCCCTCCTCTTCCTGAGCCCTCCCTCCTTTGTAGCTCAAATGCCCCCAAAGCATGTTGAATTAGCATTGAATTTCTGGTATGCAAGCAGAAAGTTCTGAACAAAATACAACCCTACGGTAGGTAGCCTCCGCTCACTTTGTTGCATGTGTTGACGGAGTGTGGGAAAACAGATGGACGGAGCTTTACCACATGCAATTTGAAAAGCATGTAAGCATGTAGGAACGAGCAGCATAGCCAGCTATTAATACTTTAAATACTGGAGTTGTAGTTAAATAAGACAACTTTTTTTTTTTTTTACAAATGCCAAGTTTTTCTTTTTTTCATAATACCACTAATTGTTAGAACACACTTAAAAGGTGTTTGACTCGCTCCAGCCACTTTGTAATGGCATCTTTGCTACTACAAAAACCAGAGGGAATGAGGCAGACTTGCCCACACAAGCTTCTTTTAATTTACTAGTCTGTAGTTTGGTTTTTTTCCTGCTTCAAGGTCTCATCAGCCTTTGACATGGCTCACAGTCTGTGTGCTTTGTTGCAGTCATGCACAGCCGCCGCGCTGATAGGGGTTTGCACGGTTCTCTAGCAATTTGTTAAACTTTTTGTAGCTGAGCCTGTTTAACGAGATGAAATGAGATTTCTGTCCCACAGTTTTCCTCCAGCCCCAGCGTGGCAATGTTAGAGCCGGTCTCACCGGAGGTTGGTCAGGTTTTCAGGTCAGCTGGTTATTTCACAAACCCTCAGCCATGGAGGAGAAGAGGTATGTCTCTGCAGTGAAGCCGGTCATCTCTGTAATAAAGTATTAATAACATTTCCCAGCTATGATCAATGAGTGCTTTGCAAATATTAGCGCATCCAATTTTGATTCGATTCTTTCCGTGCCTGGCTCTGCAAAGATACAGGGAGAGAGATTTACTTGCCCAGTGCCACGCAGGAGATGTGTGATGGGGCCCCGGCTGGAGCACAGAGGTAATGTTTCCTCATCCAGATCGTTAACTACTGCATTTTAGCTACTTTTCTCTTGAGGTTGCTTAGAAAGAGGTGTTTCTTAGCTGTGGAAATGGGCACAGGATGAATGTGGTGTTTGAGGAGATTAAAGTGTTGGGCATGGAAAAAAAGCAATGCTTTCAGTTGGGCTAGGGATAAGAACAGGCTTGGAGAGAGAAGCGGACAAGACAGGGTCCTCGAAGGGCTGGAGGTAAGCATGCTCTGGAAGGCTGAAAAAAAATAAATCTTGCTTTTTATATTGTGCAACATCCTTCTGTTGCGGTGTTGGAAATGCTGGATGGGGCTATGGCTTTCCCGTGTTTTAGACTTCCAAGTGTCTTGTTTAACGTTCTGGTTGACACCAAGTGGCTTCAGTGAGAGAGCATTTACAGTGGGGAAAATAGATAAAACCCATAATCTTAACCCAGCAACACCAGAGCCCTCGGGTGGGCTAGTGGTAAGAAAACAACGGAAGGGCGTAAGAACTGGTGTCAGATGGAGAACAGGTCAGGCCGCGAAGGCAGTGGGCATTCCAAGTGCCGCATCGCCACCGTGTTGAACAAGCAGTGGGTAGATGGATAGACCACCTCTTTGTGAAAGCCGGTGGTCTTCTGTTATTGCTGACAAACCGTTATGTTCAATGTGGTTTGTGAAAGAAGTCGTCTTCTTTGGAAACAGCAGCTGGAAGAGTTCTGTACCAGGAAAGATTTAGATGGAAGGTGAGCTCCACCCACGCTTCCCAAAAGTGTTTGGGGAGGTGCTAGGAGCCCACTGTGCCCTGGTGGCTGCTGCCTTGTCCTGGAGGAGAAGAGAGAGGCTGAGGTTTCCCATGCTAGTGACAGTGATGGAAACAGTGAGGGGGTTTTGACATGGGCAGGCATCAAGAGAAGCAGCCTTGCAAATTGCTCCTACCTCGTATTCTTGCTATTTCATCAGGCATCCTTATCATTGATCCTTAATAATCTGGAAAATGTATTTTGTTCAGTTTTACAAGGCATGACCTGTGTCCCAAGGGATTCTGGGCACTTCTGTCTCTCATGGAAACTCAGATGTATCAGTGTGCGTTATTTATCAATAACTGAGTCTGTGTGGTTTTTGTTGTTTTGTTTTGTTTTTTAAATGCTATTTCCTAGAAGTAGGTGTGCAAGGCGCAGTTGTTTAAGCTTTTCTCGGCGCCTATCTCAGTTTGATGCTAAGAAGCAGAAGCGTTTCAGACTTGTGCTCTCAGCAGTCTGTAGGCATCTCTCTGTGCTCACAGAAAGCCCCCACGCAGAGCGAATAAAAGGGCTATGGTGACCTTCTGCAGCCCTTCCCCTTGTGATTTCATATTCAGGAACTTATTTCATGTTTTACGTTTCTGTCCTGGTTCTTATATTGCCCTTTTCATCATTCTGGGAATTGTATCACTTGGTGAAAAACTGGGGCTGGGGTTCAGCTTCATTTAGTAGAATTATCCAGGTAAAGTGATGATAATCCCTGTGAAAGAGGATACTTTGCCACTGCTTCAGGGCACTGAGGCCAGGAAAAGGAAATGTGCTGATCAGATAGCTTGAAACAAGAAACTAGAGTAAAACTTGGGATTTATTTCTTTCATTCACTCATTTTTTGGCCAAGTTCCTTAGTTATACAGACTAATAGGGCTCGATGGAGTACATTCTTTTCATTTAAATGAGCATAGAGGTAAATGCATTCAACCAGAAAAATTTTAGTGTTAGCCAGTTCAAAGCTGCTTTTGTACCTTTTTCCCTTTTAATGTTACTTAACTTTAACAGTGTGTTGTCGAGAGTAGTTCTCTTAGTGCACTTAAAAGAAATTTCATTCCAAGTAATATGGATGCAAAGCTGCACAAAAAAACCCCACCTTACTGTTGTGCTGCTCCCACAAACCAGGAGTGAGTGTTCCTTGCTCAGGGATGTCTAATAAAAATAGAACATGGAAAGTCCTCTGTCTTTATTTTTCTTACATTGAAATACTTGCATCAAGAAGGTTGCTGCAATTAATGTCTCTTTCTGAGGTTATTTTTTCCAAATTTGCTTTCTCTTTGTGGCGACACTCTCAATTCAAAACAACTAGTGCAGTCACGATGGGAATATTCCTTCCAGGCTGGAATAAATGGAGAGCCACCATCAAGGTAACCCTTTCTGATAATCATTTACCATGTGATAAGAGATACCAACCCTTGCATTGTGCTCAGCCGTGGTAAATTATTTTATCTTTATGGAGGATTTCCAACAGGTCCTTCTTCAGAGAAGGCAGTCATATACGATACTTGCGAACGGCACAGGCAAAAGTCAAAGTTAGCGCTTGGGCAAATTTGATATTGAATTGCAACTTCTCAGCCAAGACTGTGCCAACTGATTTCTGATGTGTTTACTGGTCTGGACCCATCATTTTTAGGGCAGTCGCTTTCTCAGAGCAACCCTGATGAGCTCCGAGTAGCCCTGAAGGCTTCAACAGCAGCACAGGTCCTTGTTTTTCAGTGTGCTGCTGGAAGCCACAGGTGAGGCTTTGCCAACCTCAGGCGCACCCAGGAATTGGTAGAACAATCTTGTTTCGTAGAGGACTTTACCAGCCAGCTCTTAGTGGGGAAACTCACCGCAGGCCAAAGACCAAAGCCAACGTGCTGTATTGGCTTGGTGCTATTCACCTTCACGGGGATGGGTCTCACCTCCTCCTGAGGACCCCATGAATGTGCTTGCAGGTTCCAATCCTTGCCTGTACCACTGCGATAGAACAAGAGGAGCCATTTAACAACTCTTGTAGTAGTTTAATGCTACAACGTGTGCTAGCCAAGATGCTAGTCAGTGTCCTGAAGCTCACACAAGCACTTCTGGCTCCTCTGTTTTACCCCCACCACAGATCTGCAGTGTATCAGCCAACTGCTTCATCGTAGGTACCCTACGAGGTCTTCCAAACCACAGGCCATGTTGAGGCTTGAGTCAAACCTACGGGATGCAGTGACGGGGCTTCTCAACCAGCAAGCCTCAGCTTCCTTTCTTTCCTCACCTATTTTGCATGTAATGGCTTTGTTTTCTCTGGAAAGGTTTATTTTCCCCGTCGAGGTCAGTCATTAGGGCTTGGAGGAGTGTGTCAGACTTTGAGTCATATCTAACACTGTCCTCGTCTCTTGTTCGGTTGCTCATTTTAGGAGCTTTTGGAATTGCTTTCTCTTTGTTCAGGCTCGGAAGATGTCTGTCTTTTTGTACATGAACCCTGTTGTTTATTTAATGACAGCCTTTCTGGGAACAAAAAAAATTAAACAGCCACTAACCAGAAAAAAAATTGTTTATGATCACGAGGGCTCCTGAATTGACTCTTCGGCGTTCCTAGGAGGATGCTGAAACTTAGAGGAAATGAGCTTTTCTCTCTTGGAGGAAGTGACTTTTCTTTAAGTCACTTAAAAGTAAACTAATATGACTTTTTCCAGTCCTGCAGAATGACTTTTCTACCTCTTAAGGTTTTGGATGAGCTCACGGCTGGTGAATGCTTTATGTTGGAGGCTTACTAAAGTATAAGCGCAAAATCTGCTTTCACTCTGTTTTTTTCTTTTTTTCACCTCTGGATGTTCATTTTCCCATCCAGGGGCAGGTATTTTAGGAGGAACAATTTGGGGGAATACCAGAAAGGAGTTACAAAAAATTAAATCGTGATTATTTGCACCAGAAATCTGTTTAAGCATTATTTTCATCTCGTCTGCCACAAGCTCGGTTTTATATTTCAGCAACCTGCTCATCCCACTCTCTCTCTGTCTCTTACCTTCCTGGTGCCTTCATGTGGTCTCATGGGTCTGGAGCTTCTTTCCCTTCCTCTACTGTTCTGGTTTTTAAATATACTCCCTGCTCAAGTGAGAAGCAGCATATTAAGGCCACTAGACCGAAACTGGGGCATTTAAGGGTTTGGCCATTTCTTTTTGTTTGGTCCTTTTTTGTTTGTAATGTGTGTTAGCCACGTATTTTCTGTTCAGTTCGGAGCGTACAGAGATCAGAGGTCTCTGTCCATAGAGGCTGTCCCCTTAGCTCCAGTTACAGACCAGTACTTTCCAGTTTGACATTCCGGTTCAGCGGTCGGCACCGGTCAACCCGGTGGCCAACTTGATGGTGCTCAAAATGGAGGAGCAGGTGTTAGGGTGTGAGGAGTCCTGCGCAGATCCAGCCCACCCTTCCTCTGCCAAAGAGACGGTGGGATTTTATATTGAATGCTGCAAGAAGAAAGGCTTTAAAGTGGATTAGTGGGGAAGGACTGGGAAATGCCTGCAAAGAAAGTTTGGGGAAGAACTGAAAGCTTCTGCGTAAGTGGGTGGTTTAGAGAAGAGCATGAACACAACCAGGAGTGTGGAAAGAAGTGGAAAATACAGGTGTCATCTGACCGCAGTAGCGGAGAACGCTGGGTAGAAAGTTCCCATTCGCTACAAAAGCTGGTGAGCGGGTTTGGGGAGGTGAGGAGCATCGCCTGAGGGGCAGGGCAGTGAGGTGGTCTTCATTGCCATGTTTTTGTGGCGGCATTTGTGTAGATGGAGCAAGCTGAGCAGCCAGAGCGGAAGCTGACGGCAGATGGGGAGTGCTTGATGGACCAGGAGGAGGTGGAGAGGAAAGGAGTTTGGAATGGTTTGGGAGAGGGAGATCAGCTGGGACTCAAGATCTAAGACACACCGTCTTGCAAATGTGGTGTTGCGTGATCCACTTCTCACTGCTTTCACCTTAAAAGAGAGCAGTGAATATAAACAGCACAAGTCAGTGTTTTCGTGACGGTCTGGAGCATCTGGTTTGAGCCTGAGGAATTGTAATTATACATCACTGGTATAGATGCTTTCCTAATGAGTCTAACAGCTTTAGCACACCAACAATATTGTCTATGAAAGCAAAAAGGTTAACAACAGTGAATATCCTTGACTGAGGTGGCTTAACTGAGCAAAAAGCTTTTTGAAGTTCTGAAAGAATGAAACGTCTTTGCGCGGAGAGGTATGATGTGTTGGATGGAAAAGGAAAGATATGGGAAGGGGCAGAGTTTTTGCACTTGCCAGCCAGTTATTTCAGTGTAAAACTTGGGGAGGGGGAACTAACCTTTCATAAAGCGTGCATATTTTTAACTGCCTACCATTAAAAAATAATTATATATCCTCAAAAAGCCATTTTCTTTCCTCCTATTTTTACCTTTTAGTTCTTTTAATTACCGGAGATGCTCCTATCTTTGCTCTGTTTTGCTTTTGTCATTGCTACCCAGCTGTGGAGATGCTGCCGGGGAGCTGCGGCTGTTCCCTGCCGTGGGATGCAATGCCGTGGGATGCATCGCCTTGGGATGCATCGCTTTCCAGCCTGGGCGGCTGGCAGCCGGCGCCCAGCGCCTGTGCAAAATGTGTGGGTTTCACGTCCCACAATAGAAGCTTAAAGGAGTGTTGATTTGTTGGTTTTGGTTTGGTGTTTTTTTGGTTTTTTTTTTTTGCATGAAAAGAGGGTCCTCCTGGCCTTGACTAAGTATACAGCATGGTTTTTAAGTAGGGGGAAAAAAAAAGAACAAATACGAAATAATAAAAAGAAAAGAAAGAAGGAAGGAAGGAAACAACCAGAGTTTTCAGTTGCCATACTGAGCACTCATCCTTGCGTTTCCTTTCCTCCAGGCAGGAACAAGAACTGTCTCTGTTTTTTCTAGGCCATTCAGGAAGTCTTACAGAGCAATAATAGCCCTGTTATCTAATAGTCAAAGTTTATTTAGGCTTTCACTGCTTCCCCTGCCCACTTGAACCCTCCCCCTCACCCCCCCATGCACTTTGCTGGGCTGCTTTAGCCTGAGCTCCATTTGACAGCCAAATGGGGGAGGGAAGCTATTGCCTGCATGTCATCTCCATTACACTCACGCATATTTTCATCTGGAAGCTTCCCCCCCACCCCCCCAAA
>NW_009615715.1:17984-19653 GCF_000690535.1 Cariama cristata | reverse complement strand
AAGACAACAATATCAACTGGAAAAAAAAAAAAACGACAGCAATAAAGCATCCCGTTTATCTTCTCGGCAGTGCTTTGGGGACTCACCCGCGTGAGACATCCCCGAAGCGTTATGTGCATGCTTTAATCCATCCTTTGCAGGATGTTGATCAAAGAAGTCTTCACCATTAGGGCTGCCCAGAAGTTATAGATATTAGATACTTATTTTACTTGGATATATATCATGAACAGAAGAATTAGATAAGAGCACTTCTTTCTTAATCATTGCAGAAGCCCTTATCTTTTCCTTCCTTTCCTCTACTTTGAAGCATGCTGGCAATACTGTGATAAATTTAGATTAGGCAGTGGATGATAAACCCCAAAGGGTGTTTTGGTGGTGGTATTTGCTTAGAAGTTGTCATTGAAGTGTTTCTGATGCTCGGAAGTAATAGTACATTGGGAAAATAGCTGATGTGGGCTGTGCCGTACAGTAATATTTGCAGCGATACTGCACTGAGGGGAGAAAGCAAACGTGCAATTATTTTGCCAACTTCTCTTCAGATTCCACTTATTGAACTGGCAGGACGCATGGATCTGAGACAGCAAAGACCAAGTCAGAAGTGAAGATGATGAGGGCTGGTTAGCCCTCAGCCCTTTCTTCTGCCAAACAACACAGCAGGCAGGTTGGGCTCGGAAGGTGGAGAGGCTATCGTATGCAATATCATATACATTACCATATACGATACAGAGAAGAGCCTCTAGGTTTCTTTTTCAGCAGTGAGGCTTAAAATCTGACGTCACTAATCTGATTTTGATGGGTTTCTTATTGTCCGTTTTGTATCTTCATGCACTGAGAAGGTGAGCCTCGGCCAGCAGATGATGCTCACCTGCCAGTGGGCAGCTCTCGGAGAAGGTTATTCGCTTCCCGACGCAATTCCTTCATTTTTCAGGCGGTGAGCAGCTCCGACACATGTGTGGCTAGTCACGTCAAAAGCAGAAAATTTCTGTGCAATTTTGAAGTCGATTGCCAGGTCTTTTAAACTTTAACAATAAAATCTGAGGGTGTTGGTTTGTTAAGGTAATACTACATTATAGAGCAAATTAGAGTACAGTGGAACACCTATGGGCATGCGATATTTACAGTAAAGGCAAGCAAGTGCCTTATAGCGTGAGCTACCCCTGTGATTACCACATCAACTGGCACTTGAAAGAAATCTTCCCTTATAGGACATATGTGAAAGAAAAGATCCAGTCCACTCCTTTATGCTAAATCAGAGTCTTTGCAGAGCTACATTTCAGCTCCTCTTCTGAAATGCTGATGTTTATTGCTGTATTTTGTTTATCCTGTGAAAGGACTATTTGCCAAGTCAAATATTTAAAGGCTTCTGGTTCTTCTTTCTCTTTCTGTAGAGCCAGTGGGTTGTCTGGAAGTTTAAATTGCATTTCTGAACTCTTTAAAAAAAAAAAAAAAAAGGGGGCATGGGATTGTAGCATTATCAACTGCAAAGTTTCACCAAGGGTTTTTCTCCTGGATTTCCACGTCCTGGCACCAAAGTGGGACTGCTGTGTCCAAACACACAGGCTGGTGGAGGTCTTGGGGTGGGCAGAGGTACGCTCCCAGCAAAGCGGGGTGCTGGTGCGAGGCTGCTGCAAGCTGGTCCATCCTCTGCTATTGATGACCAGCCGTGCTG
>NW_009615715.1:17554-17953 GCF_000690535.1 Cariama cristata | reverse complement strand
CAGCAGCCTGCTTGTGCAAACGCACACTCGCTGGCTTTTGTCGGCGTGTGCGAGGTTTAGCCTCATCCCGGTGATGCTGGCTGGCCTGGGGTGAGGGCACTGGCAAGACTTTGTGGCTTGTTCTCTCTTTACCCTGGCTGGGTTTAGAGCAAAAAACATAAATGCATATCCTCCATAAAAGCAAGCATAGATATTTGAACCGGGCTGTGTCGATCACGTATATTCTGCCCTCCCAAGCACGCAGCTCCCGAGTGAGCTCGAGGCCCTTTGTGAACCTGCGCCTCTGCCTCGATCGCTGCGTGCAGAAATTGCATTTGCGTGTGACTGTCCCACCACCACTCTGCCCATTTCATCCCCGGCGGGGCCGGTGGGCGGCTTTCCCGCACCCCAACACACCCC
>NW_009615715.1:6187-17447 GCF_000690535.1 Cariama cristata | reverse complement strand
GGCAAACTTGGAGCTTGAGGGGGGAGTATTATAGTCAGTGCAAAGGGAGACTGAAAAGATCCTCCTCTCCTTAATCTACTATTTGAAAGATATCAATGGAATATTATTTATGTTAGATATTATTTATGTTGGATATTAATTATTTATATCATGGGATATTATGGGGATTTATTTATTAATTATTTATTTCTAGAAAAACTGCTTCAGAAGTTTGCCAAATTTGCAGCTTTAGCCTAATTATCCCCTTCTGCGGGTGTAGTTGCGGTGGGTCTTTAGCATATACTAATGGGAGAATACGAAAGCTATTGGCAATGATGTTGGGGAATCCTGAAGCAGCTCTTCTGGAGGTTGTGTAGCGCACTGATTTAGGGGGGTGTGTGGGAATCGAGACTTCTTTAGCATCATCCCTTTGGGATAACCCATGGCTTTGGTTTTGCCGTTCAAATATAATGTAGGTAATCCAGCCAGCCTGTGAATGAGCCACTGGAAAAATTGTTGTGCGTGAGACATCACAGCATCTACTTTTCGTCAGGAACTTTGTGCTGCTTATTGTAGAAGAGGAAGGGAAAGACGATAAGTTATCCATGTTAGGGCAAATAGCCAGGAGAAAATAGTTATGTGATCTTTGAACCCCAAATTTACATTTGTGCTGTACAATTGGTTTGTGTTCTTCGGAAAGCGGGTTCAGGATGAGCAGTTGGACGTTTTGGCCTGTCAAGCTTTTGCGATTGCATGAGTGCACACACGCACCGGTTTTTACTGTGTGTACCTGCACTTGTACCAACCATGCAAGTCTGCAAAGCTCTACTAGAAAACCAGCATTTATTCTTTGGGTTTTTTAAGCTAAAATGCCTGCTGTAAGTTCAACACCGATTAGGTTAATATTTGCTTAAAAAGTTTTGAAGGGGCTTTATGGAAGCCAGGCAAGCAAGGGGTGAGAAAGAGCTCTCTCCTGTCCTCGTGTGTGCTGGAAGTGAGTCTGGACTAGGTTTGTGACTGGGAAGAAGCTTATGCTGGGTCCTGTGGGGGTCTTCTGGGCTGTAGTCCCGAAGGAGGGGGACAGCTAGGCAGCACCGCTCCCAGGGTGACCTGTCCCCCCCCTTTGTTGCTGTGTCCAAAACCCGAGTGAGTTGCTGGGCTTTGGAGCGTGTGAGAGGAGACTTGGTCTGTCTTAAGGCAGTTTTAATGGTCTTAAAAAGATACGCGTAAGCCATCTGTTAATTAAAGTCTTAGACTAAGTGTTTTGGAGGCTAGGGTGGATGTGAGGGCATGCAGAAAGAGCCTTCTTGGATTTGCAGGATGTGAGAAACAGAGTCCTTGAACCTCTTCTTTCTCCTCGATAGCTCCAAAAACCATCTGAAGCACCAGCAATCGAACCGCTACAGTCACAATTGCCAGCATGTTCCTCTTAGAGCTGGTCTTGGCTTTTCTTAAGTGCATCTGGTTGCCATAGTGAACCCCTTGTGTTCAGAACTCATGCCTTAGGACTCTAATAGACGCCTTCTACATGTACCCAAGGAGAATAAGGTGAGAGGCATATTTTAGCAATCAAATGCAAGCCCTGTCATTTATTAACTATGTTTCTCAAGTTAACGAGAGAACATGCTGTCCACAACACTCCCAGAGATGCCGCAGACTGAACAACTTTCCACATTGCAAGAGGAAAACATAATTCCTGAGGCTGCATCCCAGGGGATGACGTCTGGTGATAACATTTATTCCTTTGGAACGTTTGTTTCTATGCAGATGGCAGTTGCCATTGACGGAAAAAATATATTGGTACGGTATCAAACTGCACACCCACTTAGGACATAACTCATCCCATCTATTACACAAGAATATTGTTAAGTTTCAAATGTGTCCTGGAAATGGCAGGTTTTAGACTTCAGGGAAGGTTTGGATTAATTTTGCTGAACCAGATGCAATGATGAAATAATATAAAATTCATGTATTCTTTTCACTGTGGTCAAGTGATATTCACCACAGCTATCTCCCAAGCATGAATTCTCAGCTCACTGTTTAGAGAGCATAATTAAATTTTTAAAATTAATTAAGACTTCTAATTTAAGTAGTGTTGAGCTGCATGCAAGGAGTTCTAGTCCTGGGTAAAAACCTCGGGATATAACCAGTTTAGTGCTGTATGCTATGTTGAACTGCCAAAGAAAGGCACAATATTAACAAGGTAGGTTAGATAAAAAGTGTGCTGCTGCTCTTTAATAGAGCACTTGCCCTGTGCGTTTCTTCCATAGCCAATAAAGTTATAAGAACATTGACAAAAAATTATTTTTGTTCAGCTGCTCAGAGCATTTAAAAAAACCCCTAAAACTAAAATTTTCATGGAAACGCTGTGTGGAAGTAGCTCATCAGATAGAAACTCTAGATTATCTAATGTTTGCTTAATCCAAATAAACCCACTTTTTTTTACAAGGTGGCTTGAGTGACATTTGCCAGCACAGAACCCTTTCTGATGAACTGGGTGTTATTCCACTTTCCAGAGGAGTCTTTTATTTTCATTTCATGGGCATCAGGGTCTCTTCTCACAGCAATTACATCTAATCTGCAGTCCAAGAATCCAAGACTTCTGAAATACAGGGCAGAAAATAGTCCTGTGCTTTAACAAACTGATGGGAATTTAATTGTTGAGTCTAATCTTGTCCTTGCTTTAAGTCAACAGGAGATAAACCGGCAAAGCAAGGGCACAAATGGACACTTAAAAGTTTCTTAGGTGATAAACGCCCTCTGCTTTCTTTGATTTCAGAAGGAGCTCTGAGGCCAGAGCTTACAGACCTTATCATCTATTCTTCGTTTCATTTACTCGCTGATGGTCAGAGGGCTATTTAAATCTTCCAAGTCCGGTGAATAAGAGCTTTCACAGCTGAGAAGTAGAACATAAATTGCTTGAACAGTCCCTGCAAATCTGTTCAACATACTTCCCTTTTCTTTCTGTAACCTGGTTCTCTTTTCTCATCCATCAGCCAATTACAAGTGTCACCAAATTGTTTGGATTTTGAGGATTTTTCTTCACTTCCTTAATAAAAGAATGGACTTAAATTTTTGAAATAAGACCTGAGATCAGTTATTCATATTGGTTCTGTTGTCTACTTTGGTTGCATAGGTAAGCAGCCAGCATAACACAAATTGCAACACTTATGATGATGCAATTACCTGAACAATTGTATTTTTAAATGTTACAGTGGTGTTCTTTGATTCACTCAGCTGTGAGCAGGGTCGTCGTCGCTTGCCATAGTTGCATCTTCTTTTGTTAGTGTATTTATTATCTGTCACGTGCCTGTGTAATGTGCACCACTGCAAAGGCCATCACGAGGATGCTGCATTTTGGATGATTTTACTGACTTTAATGCGTTAAGTTACTTCTTGTTCATACACATTCTTGCCTTGACTTTGCTGGTGCTTAGTATGAGGGTAGTGACAGGAGCATGGTGCTGTCCCTTCCCAGACAATAAACCCCTCACTGACCAGATGTTCCTGAAGAGAAGGATGGACGGACAGAGCACTGAGAAGCACTGCACGTGCCAGTCGTGGGGAAATTCTTCTCATGCCCCTAGAAAACAAGGCTTTCATCTTAGTGGGTTTTCCCCTTCACGGTTAATGATGAGATTAACATTTTTTTCTCTTTCTTTAATTAAAATTCCACCTACTTACATGGGGACTTGGTAGTAAAGTGCTACTGAAGTGAATGGACGGGCTCCTGCTGATGCCCGTGGGATCGGATGGAGCCCGTCGGCAGGGCCAGCAGCAGGAGGGCGTCCGATGCCGGACGTGCTTCTCGGCGTTCGGGGGACAGCGGTCTCTGAGGGAGTATTCCCACCCGGGCATCTGACCTTCCGACGGCTCTTAACTTTGTGTCTTTTCTCCTCCCCTCCCGCATATCAAACCCTCAAGGCCAATGCTGGACTCTTCCAGCCCCTGAAGGAGTGGACAGGGAGGAATGCCTTCTGTCTCCCTCCAGCTGGGCCGTGCAGCTGGAGGGACTTTGAAGCCAGAGGAGATTCTTTTCTTTTGTTTTAAGTTAGTCTATCTGGAAGAAGGCTGGAATTTTAGAAAAGTGAAATGCATCTCATTAAGTGTGAGATCAAAACTGGTTTTGAAAACATTAAAAGAATCTTTTGGTGTCTGATCTTTATTAAAACCTCTTTGTTCAAGGCCATGTTTTATTAAGAAAATTACATTGGTGTGTGCAGTATCGTAGAGTTATATGCATACGTTTCATTTGAGGGGTTGTATTCATTTGCCTCTGAAATTTCCAAGGCTATGTTCATGCAGACAGAGAAGCATCAAGGGAAGAGCACCTTCTTTTCCTGGAGTGCTACCCTTAGCTAAGGCTCACCACATGCACACTGTTAGTACGAGAGCTAATAGAGACAGAAAGTGTTAGTCTGACGGGTTTTTGTCTTAATTCAAATGGAAAGACTTTTCCTTTTTACCACCTTTGGTATTTCTGCTGCTATACTTCTTTGTTATAAGGTTAGGGAGTTTTGGGTTTTGTGTGGTTTGGGTAAACCAGCAGCAGAAATTGACAGATACGTCATAGATTTTTCAGGCTAAAAGTGACTCTCACCATCATCCAGAATAACATAAACCATTTAATTGCATCCGTTTACACCTGGAAGTGTTGCTTCTTGCATTTTATCTTTCCTTTCTCAGTGTTACTTTTGAGCACCAAGGACTCTGTGAGTGGTGGAATTAAAGGAGCTTCTACTCTATGGATGTTTGCTGTGTCTCCTGGGTATGGTACCTCATCACGGTAGCCCCAGTTGCCCTCCCTGTTGGGTTCTCAAGACCTTCTTTTCCACCACTGCTGGCCTTCCCTTCCATGAACTGTAGCTCGCAGCTGGGTAGGAGATGGTTCGTTCAACTTGCCCGGTGGTGGAGGAATGGAAAAGCCAACTTTATGCTGGTGCCCAGTTTTTTTAAGCCCATAAGTTTATATGTTTTATTATCACAGTAATAGAAGTTATATATGAGGTCACATGCAGCTAGACCTGGACTCATGTTTGGTCTGCATGACTGACTTTGAGTGGAAACGAGTTTCTCCGTCTTCACTGCTTTCTTTGCTTGTTCTGGGCAAGATACAGGCAAGTAAACAAAAGTGTCACATTGTCAAGTGGTCTGTGGTTTTTTTGGCCTTATTGGCCAAGTGCTCAGATGGAGATGCTGAGGGTTGCTGCTTTCAGGTGCTCTTTCACATCCTTCAGACTATGACTGATGTTTTTTGGAAACGGTCACCTTGGAAAACTGAAAGAAAGATGTCTCGAGTTGGGTGGCTAAAAAAGGAAACCTCCCAGGTGGTGATTGTGGTTGAAAATTTAAGCAACAGAGGAGAGAGAAAAGCAGAAAACTTATAGCTAAAGATCTAGGAAAGAGCTCCAGGCTTAATTGTCGTTGGCTTTTCCAAACCCTTGCAAATCAAGGTATGTGTGTTTATCCATGTTCCTGGAAAGAAAACTTTGCCATGGCTGAAAAAGTGGTCTCTTGGTTTTATTTTTCTTCTGGACAATTTCTTTAAAAACTAACTAACCAACAAAAATTTTAGCTACTCAGGTTTTTATATTAATATCAGGTCTTCTTTCTTTAAGATTATTCTCTAAATGCCATTATTTGATACAATGGAAATTTGAAACAGCAAGAAAATCCCATGGCAAATAACCAGCTCTTTTTCATATTCATCTAACAACTTGGATTTTTTTTTTTTTTTTTCGGGCTTTGGAGCCCTTTGGTGGGTTTGTATTTGTAGAGGACAGTGCAAAGAACAGTCAATATTTATTCTCGTCGACTGATAAATACCCGAGTGATTCAGGGATACGTAGTCAGAACACCCTTGTCACGGTCATCGCTGACGTCTGAGCCAACGACAAGTTTATTGCTCATTAGGTTTTTGCAGGAGTCTGTAATAAAACCCCTAAACATAGCAAGAGCTCCTAATGTAGGGGCTGGGCATGTGGTACATGGAGAGAGAGTCTGCGATTGCAGAAACGGAGGGAAAGGATCAGAGCTTCACAATTAAGCTTAACCCCCAGCACTTCCACTCGCCAGAAAGGATTCATTGTTTATAAACTCCTCTGCTTTACAAGGACTGGGTACATAATTAACATCCTAGCTTCTTAATTCGTCGTCTAAAAGGCTCCCCCTCCCTTTTGTACGGGTTATTCTCTGCGCAGTCACGCGAGCAGAAAAGGTGGCGTATTTCGTATTTTCCCCTAGTGTACACACACCCTTTGGAAAAGGAAACTTGGGAAATATTAGCGGAGCTTTTCTTTTTAACTAGCTGAAGGTCTTCAACCAAGCCTTAACTGTTCCCTTGCCACCACCACAATCTCTTCCAGCCCTTTCCAGTTATAACCAACAGCCGGTACAGTACGGTCTGCTAGTGAAGCTGTTGCTATCTGAAAAGTCTCCTACTCTGAAGCTGCTTTGATTTCAACCAGCTGAGCTTCTAGTCTTTGTAGACCAAATGTTAGAAAGCCAAACAGGGCTCTGAAAATGCAGAAAAATTAATTACAATGGAAGCTTTTCAGCTGTGTATTGAAACAATATAATACAGTGCTAGAAGCTGGAATGACCTCATTAGAATAGATCCGTGTTTGAAATAAAGCTGCTAACAACTTTGGTGTGTAAATTAAAGATGTGTGCCAGATGGTGTACGTTTAGTGTTTCTCTTCTCTAACAATATTTATGGTCCATACATTGAAAAAATAAATCTGTGGCTTTTTAGTACAAAGTACTCTGGTTAATATTTCTATTTGTGGTATATTGCTCAGCTTCTAAATAGCTCTGTGTTTGGCAGAGAGAAATGTGATCCTGTTATTAAAGAGTGGTTCTGGTTGACTCAGATTTATAAGCACCTATTTGTAAAAAAATCTCGTTGAAATGCTCTTGTGATATTTTTGGGAAGTTTTTCCGTATCTGCAGTAGAGAAGAAAATTGTGATATGCAAAATGACGTGTCCTCACCTTCATGAGAGCAGATGATTATTCTGGTGGTCACACCTTCTTCTCTGTCTTATTTATTACCTTCGCATGCTCTTGATAAATGTAAACCCCAAGATCTGGTATAGGTTGTGTGGGGAGGCGTTTTGTTTTTAATAAAACTCTGCAGGGCTACTGCGTGCTGTTAACAGAGTTCATATCTCACCTTGCCTGACAGACGGGGCCCATCCGGATCGCATCCCGCGCTCGGATCCAGCCTACTATCAGTTTCCATCCTGCTTGAGAATGATTTTGGAGATGTGTACTCTCGGGCACTGGGGTCTGTCTACTCCTGTTCAGGTTTGAACGCTACCTTGTGAAATGGAGAACATCCTCAGAGTTGGCCCAGAGGCACAGCTATGTCCTTCCACTGGAATGTTTGAGATCTTAAATCTGTCAGCCGTAACATGCCTCCATTTAAAGTAAATTGAGTTTAAATAAATTAAGAGCGGAGTTTCTTCACCAACAGAGAGCGCAACGTTGCTATCTGGCAGGGGTTTATAGTCAGAGGAGTAAGTTGTGGCAGGCTTTTGCCCACATGCAGCTCAGTCAAGGGAAAGCGTTGCTGCGGGGTTAAAATCGGCGGCTTCCCAATAGAGGCCATTGTGGGTGGCAGGAGGCTGGTGTGGAGAGGCTGTCTAGGGAGCTGGGGACGGCGGTTTTCAAGAGGGAAGCCTGTGGTATAGGGAGAAAATCCCCTGGGGAAGGAGGGAAATGGGAACAGTTTTCAGTCTTGGTTTAGTCTCTTTAGGCTTGAATTCTGAATGAAGACTTAATGATTTAAAAGGTTTGGCCTCAAACTTTTAGGGAATAATAGGTTAGGGCTGTTCAAAAAGCAAAACATATGTATTTCCTAATGTACGCCAGAGCTCCTCATCCGTGGGCCTTCAGAGGAAACATTACTCTCTGCAGCGGCGCGGGAAGCTGGTGCTGCTTGTTTCCCATCCCTCACCATGCCAGTGTGCTCATTTCGGCTTCCAGCTCTAAGCCTTAGGAACAACACTGAAATTTTATCCAAATGTATTACTAACAAGTACAGAAACGTTCCTGGAAAATCACTCGCTACCTGTAAAATGTCACATGACTTAATTCATCTGGTGAGGCATTTTCCTAAAGGTTAGCGAATACGCTCGCTCTCAAAGATGGGTTTGGCAATGGATTCAAAACTCCCGAGAGGTGGCAAGAAGGAAGAGGACTCAGATGGCTCCCAAGAGGTGGCAAGAAGGAAGAGGATCTCTAACTGCCTTTCTCAATGATCCCTTCAACGTTGCTATTGCACCAGCTCGCCGACGCCATCACGGGGACCGTGGTTGAGAACTATGGCTAAATCAAGTTATTAGAGCACAACGGTTGCTTTCTCTTTCCAGGTCATCTTCTGCTTTCACGCTGATGCATCAGGCATGCATGAAAGTTGTCTTCGTGCCTGGGGACAGGTTTTTGTTCCCCATGTAAATTTGGGGGAGCTTGTTTTGTGGTTGAGCTGACGATTTGCCTGGAGATTTGGAGGGATTACTCAGCTCCGAGCCTAAAACATAACACAAGGTGGTCAGGAACTAGATGGTCGCTCTGTTTTCTTCAAAGCTAAAATCCACTGTGTAGCTTGCACAAGGCTCTGCAGCCTTTAAGTGTCATTGAAACCCTCAGGTTAGGCTTCTAGCATGCCTTGTACGAGACTGGCTTGTGGCTTAGCCTACAAAGAGAGTAGGGGGAAGGAGTTCAGTTAGATTTTAGGGTCGGTTACATGTGCATCCTGTCCTTTAAATGCTCCTCTTCCCTCTGGGTGGCAAGGAGAAGCTACCTTGGAGTGCTTTTGCCAGCTTCTTTGCTATTCATTCCCCGTCGTTATGCAGCTGAGCTACAAAGCTTCCATCATTTTCCTATACAAATATTTGGCTAATTATATTATCTCGGTTGTAGTGCCTAAGTCAAAGCCTTATTGCTGTGCTTTTTCATAGTTGCAGAATAACAGCAAGAAAAAACAATACTCCTCATCCAAAAGCTGATCAGTGGATACTAAGCCATCAGAGCTAAAATAATAGGATGCAAAGCCTTATTGCTGTGCTTTTTCATAGTTGTAGAATAACAGCAAGAAAAAACAATACCCCTCATCCAAAAGCTGATCAGTGGAGACTAAGCCATCAGAGCTAAAATAAGAGGATGCGTTCTCTTTGGTGTCCTGGAAATACACCTTTTTTTTTGGGCATCTAGCAGTCTTTGTACTCGGTAAATATTATATTTCTAGGCATCTGTCTCCTTCCCTCTTGAGGGAACCGCTCATGATGTTTCTCTTTGCCATGGTTTTTTTTGACTTGTGTGACAACAAAGAAGGAAAAACTGCAATATAAGAGTGTTTTTCCGGAGAAAGGCAATAACACGCACAGCTGGTTTATTATGGTACTGTTTAGAAGGAGGAAATCAGGGGGCGTGGGGTGAGGTTTTGTTTGTGTTGCTTTTTCCTTTGGCTTCTCCTACCACACACAGGCTCAACTCCTACCACTTGAATGGACCAGGCGCCTTCGGATTGTCCTTACGCCGCTGATGTGGTGGGTGTTCAGCAGCCGCATTACTAGCTACTGCAACAGGGGAAAGCCTGGAGCCTTTTTTTTTTTTGTCCCTGAATTGTGGAGGGAAGTCAAAGAGCGTGTTCCAACACGGTACCAAGGTGCAAAATTAATGAAGTTATTGGGAAATGCCTAATTTCTGCTCGTTGGCAAGAAATATGATGAGACTGGGGCTTCTGCCTGAGGCAGTGTGTGCCCTGTGGAGTCGGTGCCAGGATCCATCATCCATGCTGCACTTATAAAGCCCAAAGAAGCACTGGGGATGGGAGGGTGTCTGGGTGTCCATGAACCAAAGAAACTTCTTCCCTTACCAGCACATCCCTTGTCTGACCTGAGGCATTAACATGCGCACCCTCTTCAGAGGGAGACCTGTCCCTCCCCACCTGCTGCGGAGATTTGTAGACTACTTAGTGGCTCGTAAGGCCACAGAATGTGATCTTTGGCTTTTCTATTAAAAAGGAAATTTTATAAACTCTTTGGTCATGCTGGTGGCCTATGAGGTATGCTGAGGCAGGTGGCATTGCCTTCCAGTCCTGAATTTGACCTTCCCTTGTGAAGAGGATTTTCTCCTTTATCCCTCCATAACACTGAGTATTTTGTTGGTGTTTGTTGTCTAATACCGCTGGCTTGTTTTTAAAGGTCAGGCTTTATGAAAAGACGCTGTACACGTGTTAGGTTTAACGGCGTGATGTTCAAAAGAGAAGGGGCTGGTCCAGAGGCTTCTACATGGACTCAAGCGTAGGTCTCACTTTTTCCAGTAAAGTTACCGTGTCAGTCCACGAGATACTGCTCCTTATGCTTAAAGCACTGCAGATGCCTCAGCTCTTTCGTTAAGCAACAGGCACGTTATCGCTGCTGTGATTGAAGCCTAATGCATTAATACAGCAATCGTTTCCCCAGCTCAGTCACTCCTGGTTAAGAACTGTGTGTACTGACCCTCCCCTCTGTTTTGGGGGGAACGTCAGACCTCACAGCTCATGGCGCTGGTTTGCTTGGAGAGCCCTGTTATACTCTACCCGTAGTGCACGCAATTAAGCAGAAGTTCTCCCAAGTTGAAGGTCCCAAGCAGCAAACAAGCCTTCTTACCTAATAAATCCTGGAGACCCATCTGGCCAGAATATTCTCTTTTATGTCTCCTTTAGTTGTAAATTGAATTTTGATTATTTCAAGAACTTTGTATACATGTACGTTTCCATTTGTCAATCATGACATCATGGTCATGAGACTATGCAATCTCAGCTGGGTTTTGCACACAAGGACTGTATTTGGTTGTATAGATGTTTTCAGCAAACGGTTACATCAGAGATCTCTTGTAAGAATATTTGTTGTAATTTGTCTATCTGGGTGTTGGGGCTTTTTTTTTTTTTTGTTTCCCACCAAGATAAAAGAAGAGCTGATTTGATGCATGAAAGGAATGTTGGTCCTAAACCAATTGTTTATTATTTTCTCCAGGCCAGTATGAGAGAGAAAATGCATTCGGTTAACAGCAGTTGACTGATCTGCAGTCTGGTTTTCTTCTGCAACCTCAAAGTCTCTGAACTTTGATCCAGTTCTTCTTATGGAAAAAAAGGATAACACCTGTCTCATAGGTTTAAGCTTCTTGGCTCTTCTGGTGAAGGACTGAAGAAGAACAGGACATTTTTGTTTATAGTTAACATTTTGTTGCTCTTACGCTTTATCAGTACTACTGAGTGAAGTACGAAGTATCTTGAA
>NW_009615715.1:0-6169 GCF_000690535.1 Cariama cristata | reverse complement strand
GCTGCAGCAATAGATGTATTTAAATAGAAAATAGGGGCAAAAATAAGCTGTTTGTGCAGATTTCACGGAAGTTCTTTAAAATTACTGGTTTAAATTTTTTTTCTGTTTGTAGCCTGTTTTTAGGATAACTGCTTTAAGAACAGATGTGCAAGTACGTGAGTTTTGTGCTAAACCATTATGAAGAAGGCAACTTAGGAAAACAATTTGAACCTGAAACTCGTAACAGAGGTACATACTGGATGTACTTCTTACGACCGACTACTTTATAAGCAGGGCTATTGGACTGTCTGTGAATGCATTTTTCCAGATTAATAGTATTAGAAGCTTGGGAGAGATGCTTAGCTTTTATATATGGGTGTAACTTTGTTGCTTAGCATATATTAAGCACCTAATTCTACTCTTCTGAAGTCACTGGGATCTTGGTTATATATAAGATTAAGTGCAGCTATGAAGGTGTTGTGTGTATATTTAAATATGTGTCTGATGAGACTCTTCGAAGTTGATTCTGCCCTTGCTATTTGGCATGAGAGAATCAGTTGTGCTCAGTATCGTAATGCACGTATCGCAATAAAAGAGCCAAAACGATATGCTACTATCTATAGAGCCCTAACCTTAAGGGAGCTCACATTTACTGATTTCTTTTGCTGGGTGCTAAGTCATGACAAACTCAAACAAGCATATTGCATATCATATCAGTTCAGTCTAGTCTGCAAATAACATTAGCAGGGCCAGAAAAGGTTGTTTTCTTTGATGGCAGTGTTGGTTGTAGTTCTTGAATGGGTGTAGTGGCTTTTGTAGCTTAGGAGGCTTTTTTCATGATGACGTTTCTATAGCTGAAAGTTTGAGAAAGGATGGAAACAACTTTGAAGATTTTTTTTTTTGTGCATGCAGATTTTCAAAATATTTAAATATGAAAGCCTTTTCTCCTTCTTTTGCAGTTGTATTGTTTATGAAGAAATAAGATGCTCATAAATTTTTGGCAAAGGAGTTTTCGAGGGGGGAAATGCCTACAATTGAAATATAAGTATATCTTCTACCCCAAAATTGTCATGAGTGTGTCTGGGATCTGTAAGAGGTGCAGATCTCATTCTGGCTAGATTCTGCTATTTACGAGAACTGTGTTGATAACAGCAGTCTCATTGATTTGGGATTTTAATAGAATCTTTAACAATCTTTAACAATAAAAATGTGGAACCGATGGGAGTGCACCACAGGTCCTTTTTAACTTATGCAGTCCCAAACAGCAAAGTGCAGTTGGAGAGCACAAAGAGGCACGCTCTGTCTTCATACTACAAGATCTTGCCCTTTTGCTATCCCTATATTCTTTTCCTTGTTTCTTGTCTTTATATTAAATCCATCCAGGTTTAATATAAAGAGTATTAACATAAAAGTCCTATCCAGTCTAGGAAACCAAACATCTTAGAAAGCCTGTTGTATTCATTATCACTTTCAGTGCCTTCCAAAAAGTTATTTGATAGTGAGTGAGGGGAAAAAGAAAGAAAGGATTTTTATCGTCCTGTATTTTTCATTAAGTTTAGGCAGAAAAGATTTCGGCTGAATTTCTAATATACAGGACAGAGGAGAATACTGTGAAGATCCTCTGGGTACTGCAGAGGGAAGTGAAAGGCAGGAGAATGGTAGAGGCAGCTTCTGTTTTTCCTTGCAAACAGAAGGTCACATTTACCAGCTTGGAAATGCTTTGGAAAAGTAAACGATCGTCTGTTCATCAATTCTAGGGCCATTTTGGGAGCTTTTTAATAGGCTATGTAGTCTACTGCCTGCAAGTCATTTTTGCATACCAACAGGATGTGAACTTTCTTTTCAAATATAAATTTTAAACCGTGCCATAAATGTACTTTTTTGTGTAGTAATATGAGTGATGGGAAAGAGCCTGTGTTTCTGGTTTTGAAGGTAATCATTGCAACCCTGCCAGAAATACTGTGTCTGGGAGCACACATTTCAGCAAAGTTGCTCCTCTGCCCAAACTCTGGAATTCCAAGCAGATTTTCCAGCAAGTTATGGTTTGATCATCTCGGTTGGACGTTAGGCAGACGTGACCATTCCAGTGCTGTGCCCCCTTCCAGCAGTGAAGATCTACCAGAATCCTGGTTCAGGCAGGTTAAACCCACGGAGCCTGGGAGAGGATGCCCAGCTGGCAAGTCTGGAAAGGACACTTCCTCCTGGTTTAGCAGAAACTGGAGCCTGTTGACCTACGGTTTGAGCCTGTCTAGTAGCAGAGTGGATGCTACAAAGAGATTTGAGTTATCATGATTGGGGGAAGGACTTGAATAATTCCGCTTGTTGCTAGTTTTCTAAATTTATGATGCTGTTCTTTTCTATCTGCTGATACACACTAAGGAATGACTGTAAAGAGACGACAGCAATGTTAGTTTGACAATCAGTTTGACAGCTTTTCAGGATTTCTTTTCAGTTGTTAGGCACTGAAGCCTCGCTGACAGAAGGCAACATGCCATATTTGCTTGCGTAATGGTTGCCAGCACATAAAGGCTCTCCAGCGGGTCGCCTGTCCCTCAAGACCAGGAGAACTGGATGAGTTTGGATTTATCTCAGCTTTAGATGAGATACCTGCAATGGCTGCTTCTTCGAGTTTGGGAAGCAGGGGGAAAGGAAAGGATCGGAGGAGTTGCAGCCATGGTGTTGAAGGGATGCGATGATCCCAAGGTATCTCCTCCCAAGCCCTGGGCCGAAGCGTGTCTCCTTCCAATGCATCTGAGCCCTGGGGCACATCCCTGTCTCTGTACATCAAGGACTTGGTAGGTTACTAAAACGGCATATCCTTTCTGGTTGAGCAGTTTAACTGCATTGACCATAGCTGTGTGGAGGATAGCTCCAGCAGCTGTATTTTAAAGAAATTTGGAATCCTATAGCCCAAGCTCTTTGATGCAGGCTGTGTTTGTATTTTTTGTTTAGATACCTTGTTATAGGGGTTCTGGTTTTCATTTGTGCTATTCTGAGGACAGCAGGGTGAAAAGCTGGAAGTATAAACACATCTGGAACTGGGATTCCTTGGGGTCCTTGAATCAACCTGTTAGAAAACAGGAGGAAAAAAATCTAGTTTTGACCGATGACTTAGAAGAAGATTTAGAGCCTGCAGTGCGACGCCTCCACGCTTTTCTGGTACCCAACCATGTTCAATTCATTTCATCAGGATTTTAATTTCTTAAGCAGTAGCAAGTATTCAGCTCTTTGTTTTTTTAGGTGGAGAATAAAATACTGCTTGACTTCAGTATTGAAGTCCAATTTCTGTATTCACATTCATCATATTTGAGCTCAGCTACGAACATTTTGCGTCTACATTGGCTTTGTACAAAGACAGACAACACAATTACCCACAATCAATTTTTCTTATTAAGACAGAGGAGAGGGAAAGTTCATTTCTCACTAGTGTAATTCTGAGATTTTTCTTTTGACAATAAAAGGAGCCAGGAGGAAAGCACAGGAATGTTTACCTCAGAAAATGAAGTTTATATCACCTCAGTAGAAAATTGAACTTTGACTCATGAGAGAAAGAGGAAAAAATTCATGTAGATCTTTGCTTCTTTGGAAGTGATATAGGGCTGTGTTGTGTCAGTTTGTTTGGGTTTTTGTTTTTTCTTTTAATAACACGCTGAACACTGATTGCTCCCTAACGAGGTGAAACACTGTAAGATGGTCTCTCAGTCATCTCAAAGTCCAGCATGTTGCCATTGGAAATTTCCATGGCAAATAGTAAGTAAAGAGCTCCCGTTGGGCTGATCCCCGCTCTGTTAGCTCTTTGGAGCAAGCCACAGCCAAAACCTTGCTCCCTTTAACCCATGCTCAGAGGTGGGATGGGAGCAGGCTTCATCAGGGCCAGAAAGCAGTATCAGGAGGAACAGAAGCATCTTTATAGCCTGGTTCTCTCTCTGTGTCTGCCATCTGAGAAGACAACATTGTTTAATGCTCTGCCCAGCAGTGTGCAAACAATATTTTATTGTACCAAACGGACCTTGGCTAGGATTTAGAAAACAACTAAGAAACTATGATCAACCATATCCAACATCTTAATATAACAAGGACAGTTTGTGGAGGAGAGAGGGGTTAGGCGCGATAGAAGATATAGCCTTGCATTTAAAGCTTTGGCTATTAAGACGTGACTGTGAAAAACTGGTTTATGCTTCTCTGCCCGAATAGTGCAGATCAGCTGGAAGAAATAAAAAGGTAGAAGGTGGACCTGTTCCACCAGCGATCAAAGTCCATCAGTCAGTTTGGTGGAGAAATCTTTTCTCTGCCATAACGGTCCTCTGGGCAGGGAGGATTGCATTTATTATTTATTTTTTTTTTCCCCCTGAAACATCTGGTTCACTCAAGGCAAGGGAAGATCTCATTGTTTACCCAGAGTGGTTCATATTGCGAACGCAGACACTTTAAAATAGTAGCACTCTCTTTTGGTATGTTGTTCGTGGAGAGGCTTGCTTTCTGGCACGAAATAAAAAGGAAACCTGTGAGAAGCAGCTAATTATTGAAAGAATATTAATAGAGGGAATGACAGCTTGGACTCCCTGTGCTAGGCTGGGTTACTAAACTGAAGAAAACGGAGCTGAATGTCTTTATTTGAAGTGTATTATCATTGCTGGTGAGTCACGAACTCCTATAGAGTTAAAACAGTACAAATCCTGTTATTTCAGGTGGTTGTGTAAACTGCTTAGTTTCTGTGTAATTTTGCCACTCCTGGTAAACACAAGGCAGAGAGGAGAACAGGAATAACCACCCCTTGTACCCAAACCTGCCCCAGTGAAATTCAACTTTTATTTGAGGAGAGCTAGCCTGAGGGGTTTTGTTAGGGAAAAAAAAGGTACAAAATAAAGTCACTTTTTTTGCCCCCCTTATGCCCACCAGACAGATCTGTGAGGTCCCGAAGCAAGTCACCGGCAGACAGGATGGACTGTTTGGGAACTAAGAAAAATATTTAAAGGCTGTGTAAATATACAGAGCATCAGTGCATAAACCCTTGCCGGTAACTAGATGCTGACTTTCTGTTCATTCCACAAAAGACTGAAAAGGGGGCATCTGCCTGCGATAGAAAAAGAAGAAGAGGTGGAGACAGCTTGCTGTCCCCTTTCCCTGGAATACCTTCCCATAGGAATTAAAATGCTCTCGCTAGGTCACCGTCACGGCTTCGACTGCCACCAAATTCCCATCCCCTGTCACTGTGGGCAGCCGTGTTGGATTTAAGCCGAAATGTCAGGCTCTGCAAGGTCTGGCAGGGGAAATCCCTGCTGCCGGTGCTGCACAGAGGTGTGCCCTTCACAATTAATGGGTCATGAATAATTTGCATTTTAAAGATATTTTTTATTAATATGACACGTGTCATTGTAAACATATTCATGTGCTGGTGCCAACAGTCAGCTCTGATAATTTGCTAAAAGGAAAGGAAAAGTTGCTAAAAATTCATACTTTTTAGGAGCAGGGGTTTTTTTCCCCAAAAATTCCAAGAACAGATTTCTCAGTTTTTGGTTTCAATAACTTTTCATCTACAAAATAACTTTTGAAAGAAAGGATGGGGAATAAGACAGGCTTATGCCAATGCTGAGAAGAAGAAAAAAAAAAATAAATTAATCTTGCCACAGCTCATGCAAAACCCCTTCTGCGTGCAGAGATGGGCTCAGCTGTGTGTCTTTGAGGGAAAAAAAAAAGCAGGTGATCTCGGATCTCTTTAAAAAGGAAGGTGGGGTAGTATGCTCACATTATCTATTGGTTAATAGCAGTTCTCTTCTGCACAAGTAATAAGCTGCAAAGCAAGAAGAGACAGGTATGAAAAAATAATTGGGAGCTCTTGCTTTTTCCCAGATGAGTCAGTCTTCCTGAGAATATTACCTTTGCCATTTATGCAGACAATCAAGAAAAAGAGCGGAGATTTAAAGAAGTACTCTGCAGTTCACAAGTGGATCAGCCGTACTTTGAAACCTGCTTCACCCTGCCCTTGCTCTTGTTCCCTAATGCGGTTTTTTACATTGCAAAAAAGGCTTAAGTTATTTAATTTTTTAAGGCAGTCCGAGAATCGGGCTATAAAATGTGGATCTGGATAAGCACTGCCTTGAATGTTTTAGGCTATGTCCAGAGACCTTGTCACCAGGAATGCTTGAGCATCCATAGGGAAAACCCCTCTGGTGTTTTTGCTAGCGCAAGA
>NW_009615714.1:0-19871 GCF_000690535.1 Cariama cristata | reverse complement strand
TATTTACATATATTGCATTATACATTCTATCTATATAAATGTGTACTACATAATGTATAAAATAATATATATTACATGTTTAAAAAAATCAATTTCTCACTGAAACCTGATTTTGTGCTAGAGGGTTAAAGATATGCAAAATGCTGAGTGTCTGTTTTGTTCTGTTTTGTTTTGTTTTTTTTTTTTTTCAGATTAAAAAAAAAGCTTTCTGGGTGTTCCAGAGCATCAAGAGCCAGTAAACCTTGTGCCTGTAACTGGCAAATAAGTTTAATTGATAATTTGAAATAAAAAAAAGAAAAAAATTTAAAAGAACACATAAAGGACAATATAATGTAATTAATCATTCAAAAACCTTTGAGGGAATCCTTTCTTAAGAGCTATAAAAATGCGGAATCTTCTTATGGTTACAAATCTGCCCATGATTGATACAGAAAGCAAAGTAGGACTGAGAAATCAATTTTCAGGGTGGCAAAAGATTACAAACATCAAAATGTTTAAAAACATTAAGCTTCAACAGTTGATCTGCATAACGTATTAAATACTTGGAAATTTGGAAAGAGGATGTGAACAGTGAATTAGCAAAATCTGCAGAGGCCACATGGCTATTTGTTTTAGTCAAAACCTGAGAATATTACAAGGCAAGTCAAATGAAGAAGAACCTATTGGAAGACAAGTAAATGGAGGATACTGTGATGAATGGCCCTCCATAGTGAATACAAAGGAAAGAGCACAGGAGGGAAAATATACAACTGTTCAAATACTTTTTGAATTTTAGATGGAGAACACCAGCATGGTGGTGAGACCTGGACACCACCATACGTAGCTCTGGAGAGACCTCTGCTTGATGGGTGATTCCCAGTGCATAAAACACCAAGATGTCATGTTGAGACAGAAACTGGGAAAATGTAACAATTATTATCGCTCTTTTTCAACTGGTTTTATTTGTGTCTCCCAAATGCAGGCTTCTCTCAGAGGTGCTCATGGAAGAAGACAAGAGCCAGCAGCCACGATACTAGTCGGACAGGAGGAAAAGGTGAATCTCCCAGAGGGTGACTAAGCACTGGAACAGGCTGCCCAGAGAAGTGGTGGGATGTCCACCATGTGGGATGTCTGCGACTCAGGTGGACAATGCCCTAAGCAACCTGATCTAACCTCGAAGTTGGCCTTTTTTGGAGCAAGGGGTTGAACAAGATCATCTCAATTCCAGCCTGAATCATTTGGATCCCCAGGACAAGTGTCTCATGCTCCCCTCTGAGCCATCAGGATACAGAATTAGGTGGCTGTCTCGTCCGTCTGGACAATTCATTTGTACTGATCTTAACATTTCTATATTATATCAAAAATACAAACCAGATGCCTGTTTTAAATCTTGCCTAGTGCAAGATAAACCAGTTGTTTTTACTGCACGTCATGAGCGTGGAATGGAATTTGCAAGTAATATTGAAAGATTATGAGATATAATATATAAATATCATCAGGCATTCTTTAGGAAAAGCCTGTATGTTTGTACAGCATGTTCAGAGGCTTCAAACACTCTGGCAATAAAGATACCAACTAGCCAAAGCTGCCTCATATAACAATATGAAAACTAAGATTCCTTTTTGATCAGCTTTGAGCATGCTGAAGTTTCCAGCGGGATCAGGTGCAGTAAGAGATAAAATCAGACCTCACCGTAAACCGTGAAGATTTGGTGGATGGCAAGCTGGACGTGACCCAGCAATGTGCGCTCGCAGCCCAGAAAGCCAACCATCTCCTGGGCTGCATCACAAGCAGCGTGACCAGCAGGTCGAGGGAGGGAATTCTCCCCTTCTGCTCTGTTCTGGTGAGACCCCCCCCACAGCACTGCTTTCAGCTCTGGGGACCCCAACACAAGAAGGACATGGACCTGTTGGAGCGAGTCCAGAGGAGGCCACAAAGATGATCAGAGGGCTGGAGCACCTCTCCTAGGAAGACAGGCTGAGAGAGTTGGTGGTGTTCAGCCTGGAGAAGAGAAGGCTCTGGGGAGACCTTATAGCAGCCTTCCCATACCTAAAGGGGGCTTATAAGAAGGATGGAGACAGACTTTTTAGCAGGGTCTGTTGCGATAGGGCAAGGGCTAATAGTTTTAAACTAAAAGAAGGTAGATTCAGACTACATATAAGGAAGAAATTTTTTACAATGAGGGTGGTGATGCACTGGAACAGGTTGCCCAGAGAGGTGGTAGATGCCCCATCCCTGGAAACATTCAAGGTCAGGTTCGACGGGCCTCTGAGCAACCTGATCTGGTTGAAGATGTCCCTGCTCATTGCAGGGGGCTTGGACTAGATGATATTTGGAGGTCCCTTCCAACCCAAACCGTTCTGTGATTCTATGATCACCATCCTTTTCAGTTGCTCCCTGAGAGTATGCACAGATCTGCGGCAGTGTGAGCGCCTTCTGGCATCCTTCAGTTTAACACCCAGCGCTCTGGCATTCAAAGTGATCTGGGGAAGCCATCATATCCTCTGGATGATACACAGGTCCCACTGAAGTCCACAATTAACTCTTATTGATTTCCACAAGGCCGCTTTCCACTTTCTGAAATAGGTCCCTTTACACTAAGTAAAAGGTTATTTTTATTTGAGTAAAAAGCATGCTTCTGACTAGTGCTGACAAAACGGATGCTTTTTTAAAAAATTACTTCTGTCTCTGAAAATGGATGACAAGGTGAAACTTTCTTTTAAGTAATTTCTCTGGTTCAATCCAAAGTGTTACATAGCTCAGGAAGGAAGGGACTGATGTATGAAGGGAGGGCAAGGCATTTCCTACGAGCTGAGATGTAATTGTGCGAGTCCCTTCTACGATTTTTGCCTTTCTGATAGAAGTGGCAAACAGTGAGAGTACAGAAGGAGTGACATGAAGGTAGTTGTCTGTCTCAGCTGAGTTAATTTTCTTGTCAGCTGATCTTCTGAATTTGCTCCCTTTGGCTAGATCGGTAACACCTTTGCTGGTTGCTTGGTGTTAACTTTGCTTCCCTTTCCTCTCCCCTTGTCCTGCCCTACTCTCCTCCCTCCATTTCTACCCCACCACAGGCAGTCTGGTAGGTTTATCCATTAGGCAGCAGCAGATGATTCAGTTGGAGAAGTCAAGTCAAAAACTGGGAAGAAAAAAATCAATCTTTTCAGTATGTAGCCCGTACATAAAGAGATCTCTGTGGTCAAGGAGCTGTGAAATAAAAAGCAGCCTCCTACGACTTATTTCCTCCTGAGGTCAAGAAGGTAAGACTGTATTTTCTTACAAGTAGGTGGATTCCATCAAAGATACCCAAGTGCTTCTTTTCCAGATTGAAAGAATTTAATTTAGTTGAAATAATGCCTACAAATGATTACACTTTGACTAGTTGCTTGAATCCAAGAGGATAATCTCTTACATTACTGATGTTGATTAAACTTTGCCAGCGTAGTCATCTGCTGAGCAATGGTATTCCTGGTTTGGCTGAGTCTGTCAGGGAACCAGGGGCCGGACAGGTCTGTGGGAGCTGGAAGCAATGCACAGTGGCAGGGGGTTCTGGTTAAAAAAGGCTGTTTGCCCTCAGTGAAAACCTAGCCTCCACAAGAAGTTAAGGACATTCCTAAGGATTCTTTGAAGACGCTTTTCAATTGGAAACAGGGAGGTCCTAACCTTTTACTGTTTTGTTTTGTTTTGTTTTGTTTTTTCTATAGAGAGAAAAATCTGGCCAAACATTTAAAAAGCCTTTGGTGCTTTGCCCTGTTCAGTTGAAGCTGGATATGCCAGCTGTTTAACTTCATGGGTTAATGAGTATATTTAAGCTTTCATCACTTGTTTTAGAGCACAAGTATTAGAGGACAAAGGGATATAGGCATTGGGAAATAAAATGCTGCTTCAATTTCTCTATTACATTAGAGCTATTGTTAAATGTCATGTGACAAAATCTCAGCTCATTTGAAAAAGTGTCCTGAAGAGAGAATTTATTTCTTGAAATTAATTTCAGTAACAGAGATGGCATGACCATGTTATAAACCAGGGCTGTCTACTCTTGGATTCATACATTAGCTCTGACAGGAGATAGCTGTCACTATTGCCCTGATCCAGCAGATCATAGCTTTAAACCACACAAAGGCAGCAGCAATGTTTACTTGTGCTTATTAAGCTAAGCACACATTTCAATTTACTTATTACACTGGCAGCTTCCCACTTTCTTTCCAGCTGGCACATCGCACAAAACTTACCTAAACCTACATCAAATCAGGTATAGCTCTGAAAAGTAGATAGGAGTTGTGCAAGCTACAGATGCCTGCTAGCTGAGGATGGAGGGAATACACAAACATTTGTGAGTGCTTTCCCTCCTACTAGCATTTACACCTTTTAATTTAAAAAGAGTTCATACTGGTCCCATGATGGTGTCAGTGACAAGGCCCCTTGGGTATGACCCACATGAATGCCAAGTCTCTTGGGAAAACACTGGGAAGGTGGAAAGGTATATTTAACTGAATGGCTGCTCCAGGCATGTGAAGTAATGTAGGAGAAAGAAGTATAAAGAAGATTTTTCTGGTAGTCTTTCCAATTTCTAGACACCCCCTGACTTCTCATCCTTCCCAGTTTTGTCACCGAAATCGGGATTTGGCTTTCTTTACCAACAGGAATTTATGTTCTTCTCTGTCAAAAGAAGACTTCAAGAGAAATCAACAGCATAAAAATGGAAGTGTCTTCTCCAGGAGGCTGCAATAACTTCTGCTTCTTTTCCTTTCAAAGAACTCCTAAGTTATTTCAGCAACATGGTTACCTACAACAATTTATGGTCAGCAGGTGTACTGGTGGAGACTCTTTCTACTCCTCCATTGCTGCCTTCACCATGGTGGATCCTCACCACCCATACCCTGGTTTGCCTACTTGCATTTATGTTTTTTCCATAAGGGATTTACCATGGGTATTATGGGCAGTGCCCAGCTGTCTCTGAGAGCTGGTGCATGAATTGTAGAGTAGATAGCTCTAACTAGCAAGTGGATCATATAATCTGTCAGTGAAATTCATGTCAAGAAATACATTCTCTCTTCAGGTCACGTCCAACGCACAGGAGTCTTTGAATTTATTACTGCCAGTACAGAAAGAACAGAAATGGCCTTGAGATAAAGTCATTTATACCCCAAGTGCTGCAGAAGATGTATATGTAGTTATGCTCCAGGTTTGAAAGCCTTATGGGTGTTATGGCCAAAAGAATACCAGAACAGTCTGTTTCAGCTTTGGTCTTAATTTGAGTCCAACTTTCCCCTGTATATATATATATAAAAGACACATACATACATGCAAATATATATGTACATATACACACATATATATGTAAATATAAAATAAAAATACATATAAAAAATTAAAAATACATCAAGAATAACTGAGTGCCTGTAGAGTAACTGTCCAGAAGGTCAGGCCAAGAGTCGGATTTTTTCCTGCTTGGTGCTGGAGGAGAGGTGACAGGCAACTCAACATAAATACACCTTGTTTGCAGGAGACCCTGTAAAGGCTGCGCACCACTTGTGCCCACTGAAAGCAGCAAAACTGCTCTTGCAATGTTTAACATTCAAACTAACTGCACTTCCAGTATTACTCCATTTTACGCCCTGCAGAGGATAAACGAGCTGAATCACACCACTGTGCACTGTTGCAATGTTAACAGCTGTGCTCTCGGGCTAGTCACTTGGAATACATTGGTCCTTTGTTCCATCCCTTTGTTTTCCAAGTGCTCCGGCTGCGCTTGTGAGGGAGGGCTACTTGACAACACAACTTTGTCTCAGAAATGGGGTCAAAGTAAGTGCAATATCAGGCAGCTTTCCTATCCAGGAACAGTGATGCAAAGCATACCAGGGAGCAGGGAAGGAAAGACAAATCCAGGTCCTTACACTGGCCATCTTTTACTCTGTGTGTTGACCAGATTGGGATCTATTGTGCAGCAGAATCAAGACATCAAACGCAAGCAGATGAACTGTACGGTGATATGGTGAAAGTACCTGTCAGAAATGCCACCAAAATCCTTTTTGCCTCAGACGTTAATTTGCAGAGGAGTAAAACCAGGGGCTCTAGGAATTCAAGAATAGCTCACCTTAGCAATCATGAAAGCCTTGCAATGTGAGACAACTCCAATTACAGTAACTTCCTTTTCCAGAATTTAGAAAATTTTCCTGCAGAAGATCCCATCTGTAAGCTCCAAGCTTGCTTTATGTGGTTTCCTTCCTCTTCTCTCTACTGAGGGAAGTATTTTTCAATCTTGCATTGCAGGGAAACAGACAACATGAAAAACCTGTTAAAGTTCTTCAGGGAAAACAGAATTAAAAATTCTCTCAAAACACCTATTTACATGGAAAATGTAACAGTGGACTGGTAGCTGATATATATGCAAAAATTTTAGTGTGGATATGCTAATTAGTGACACCTTCAATGGATGTTTCCACAACTTTATACACCTACATCCATGCAGTTAAGTTAGAGCATAGGGTGCTCGGAAGGGAGTACTTTACACTAAGCATGGAGTCATCATCAACTGGCCCTTCCTGGAGTTTAGCAGTTTTATGAATCAGGTAGAGCTTCACAGGCATGATTTTGGCCATGAAACTTGTTTTCCCAATACCTCTGAATAGTAAAATTTATAATAGAAAGAATATAATAGAATCATAGAAATATTTAGTTGGAAGAGACCTATGGAGTTCTCTAGTCCAAACTCCTGCTTCAAGCAGGGCTGACTTCAAAGCTGGATCAGATTACCTGGGGCATTATGAAATTGAGTCCCAAAAATCTCCCACGATGGAGATTCCATTATTTCCAGGAAACTTACTCTAGTGCTTGCCTGCTCACGTGGTGAAGAGGTTCTTCCCTCCATCCAGCTGGGACCTTGCTTGCTGCAACTTGTGTCTGCTGCTTCTTGCTCTTTGGCTCTTCATCTTGGAGAAGAGTTGGGTTCCATCTTCTCTGCAATCCCTTTCTAGGTAGTGGAAGACTGCAATCAGCCTGCTCTCAGCCTTCTCTTTCCAGCCTGAGCAGACCCTGCTCTTTCAACCTGTTCCTGCACATCACAGGCTCCAGACTCCTAACCATCTTGGTGCCCCTTCACTGGATTCCCTCCAATTTGTCAAAAAGGGATGTGTTCTCAGCACCCAAAACTGGACACAGTACTCCAGATGTCAACTCACAAGTGATAAATAGAGGAAAATAATCACTTTCCTTGACCAGTTGGCTATGCTTTTGCCAATGCAGCCCACTATGTGGCTAGTCTTCATTAACACAAGGGCACACTGTTGATCCTTAGTAAATCTGCTGTCCACTCGGGCCTCCATGTCCTTTCCTGCAGAGCTGCAAGCTAGCCAGACAGCCCCCAGCCTGCACTGATGAAATGGGTGGCTCCATTCAAAGTACAGGGCTTAGCATCTGTCATTGCCAAACTTCATGAAATTCCTGTTGGCCCATTTCTTCAGCTTGTCCAAGTCCCTCTGAATGTGAGCCCTGCCTTCCAGGATATCGATCACTCCTCCCAATTTGGTGGGATTATCATAAATTCTATTAATACACTACAAGATTATATTTATGTAATAATGAAATAATAAGAACAATCTCATCCAGTGTAAGGCATTACTTGTGTTTGTATTGTTATCAGACATTCTCAGAACTAAACGATGCTGGCATAAATGAAGAAATGGTTTAAATTTCTCTTAAGGATAGTCTGCTTTCATTCCCAAAATGTATGCTAATCTGTGTCAGCATGGATTTCATGCTGTATTTGAAGTCTTGGTTTTGTGGAGGAACTTCAGTTAGGGAATCTTTAAAAGTCTACGGATCTTGTTAATGTAAATGGCAAGTGAAAAACCCCTCTAAGTCACACAGACAGTTAGATTTGGTTCGGTTACATTTCACTGATTTTGCCAAGACAACCTGCAACATACTTCAAATATTTCTGTTAGTAAACCACAAATAATTCAAAACACATGAGGTCACTGAATAGGAAAACACAAGAATATTTGACAGTGAAAGATAATGAATGCTAAATGTGGTGGTAAACACTAAGAATAAAATGCAAAGTTTTCAGAGTGTGAAGAGTTATCTCTGAATTCCCATTTGGTGAAACACAACTGCAATGAATATTTATTGCCACCTTACTAAGCAGCATGAACAAAAGGAACTGTTATAAATAAATAACACTATGACAGTTTCACTGCTGTTGGCTTGATGTTCTCATCTGAAGTCAATCAAACTGAAAGACAAAGCAATCAGGGAAAAGACCAAGTCAAACATCCAAATTACACAGTTTCTATTTTTGTGTTAACTACCGTCATCACTGATTTGTCCAAGGCTTACTAGCGTGAGGAAGCTGTTGGTGAAATTTGACAGGTATCAGCATGGCATTTCCATGCTTCTAGACTGAAACGCAGACTTTAAGTGTAAATTTTCATGACTTGTTTTAACGTTTACTTAGCCTATCAGTAATACTTTGGAGTGCTGTAAAGGGGGGTGAAATGTACAAACCAGAGCAATGTACATTTAAGAGGATGCAATTAAGTAGTCAATAATACAGGGGGGAGATGGGACAGGGAGGCGTGCTCTGTCTTTGTAACTTCTTGCAATGTCCTACTGGCTTCTCGTGCCACAGTACCTCACCTCTGCCCTTCGATGTACAAATGAAACCACCTCTCCAGCGCAGCTGTGCTGATAATAGCAGGTGACTCACTTGCAACCTATTCGTCCTCAGACCTACTTTGACAGCCACTTTATTCTTCAGAGCGAGCAAAGCAAAACTTTAACTGTGTCACTAACTCACACAAAAACCTCCAGTACATATTTAGTAACCCATCTGCTCTGCAAATCTGAACTCAGGTCAGAGATGAACTGAACCCTTTATCTCAATCCAAGTAATATACACGTCTCTAAAGTATTTGCAAGATTGGTATATGACTACAAGACAGAATGCACATTGCCTAGGTAAGCTCAGAGGGTTGTTGCCCGCAGCTTCCCACAGCTGGCACCTTGCAGGGCAATGCAAGCTCTTAGTACCTGTGCACAGCTCTCTCCGTCGCTCTCGTTCACTTAGATCAGGGCTGCATCTTGCCCCCAGGAATGCACTAGGAAGGCTGGAGGAGGTACGTACCCAGCAGTTTTTCTTCAGTATGTCTACTGACTGTCATCTTCTGAAATGTGATGTCTGTAGCAGACTATTTAATATAAGTTGGTGCTTGTCAGGGAGGGGTTACCTAACTGGAAAATTATATTGTACCAGCAGGTAGGCCTGCTTAATTCCGTTTGTGTAGTTCATAGTACAGTCTGAGAGGAACCTTCTTCACCAGAAGTTACCTACTGCATGGAAGAGACAAACCTTTCACACTGATTCTATGCAAATGCTTCCCCATGTAATTTCAGCTATGCTTTCAGATGCCTAAGCGTGCATCGCGTCTGCCCATGTGACGCTGAAAAGTAAATCCTCAGTGTGTCCGTCAAGCTCCACACCCAGGCATTCAGCTGGAAGATAGTTATCCTCTAAAAACTTCATGAACAAGAAACGTGTTCATAATCGACCATCTCGTTGGAGTGGTGTAAATAACCACACTGGCCGTAATGCTAGTGTAAAACGAAGACACTATGGCTCCATATCTGTGCCTGAAAATCTTGAAACAAAAAAAATTAAAATGTGGTGAAGAAAACCCTGAGATTTAAATCCCAATGCCGTTTAGTTCTACTGTATTTAATTTGTACAGTCAGCCCATCAAGAATAGATTTCTCTATTGCAAGTTCCTGTGGAATGGAAAGTACCTACACGTCAGAGCACTGGCCATCGCAGCGATCACTGCTTGGCAGCTCTGACTCTGAATGTCTTTCTAAACGAGTTTTCTAAAAGTATATATATCACATAGTCATATCACATGTTTTTGTTATACAAGAAAGGCTTTGTCCCAACCCTGCTATTTAGGCAAGAAGCTCCATTTTAGGATCTTATGTACCGCTTCAGACAAGGAGAATGAAGTGAGTCTTTTTTTATATAATACAGTGTCATAGCACCAAATAAACAGACCATGCCTATTATCTTTGGACTCGGGACTCAAATTTAGGTTGGAATGAAGGAGACACGCTGCCTTTGGGAGACAAAACAAGGCAAGTTCAGGAGGTCTTCGCTGATTTTTTGACTGTTGACCTTTTAGGACCAATTTCTAACAACGCAGAAATACATTCCCATATAAATCATCAGCTCTGTTCTTTGTGGAGATCTTTCAGTGTTTAGGTAATGAGAGACAGCTTTCTTCCTTTATCACAAGCTTTCTTCATTCAATGTCTATATTCAGTCAAGTAGCTTTTTCAGACTCAAAGAAGGTCCTCCAAAAGGACATATTCTAAAAAAGCCAGGAAGTAACTTCCTAATACAACCTCACACCTCCCCAGATGCTTGTTTCAAATTAATCATCTGTTCTGGGAACAGCCGATGGAAAATAGTATTACTGATAAAATGTGTCTAATGAGAGGTGGAGGACCTGTGCTGACTGCTAATTTTACAAGCAGTCCTAAGGAGATTTTTGACTGGATAAAGGGGGAATATTGATGTTTACTGTCTGCAAAAAAAAATCCTCCCACTTCTTTGATATTGAGGAACTCTGACAAAGCAAACAACTGGCCAATCTATTTTGATTTTGGCCTCCACGAGTTTAGGATCCGGGAATGACACTTGGCTTTATTTCTCAGTCATAGAAGTGAGGCAGTGGCCTGATGCGAGTTCCACACCACGGCTCCAAACCTTAACACCCTTCTCAGGCACCAGAAGGACAGAACAAGGAGGAAGCACATATCACTTTCTAGGATACAAACAAAAAGGACATTATAGGATCTTTTTCACTGAAGCTCTCTCAACAGAAAGGCACCTGGCACAGCTCTGCAATCAGCTCCCGCTGTAGGTCCCATCTAAACTGCTGTCCTTCAGCCCTCCCTGTTGCTTTTTCCGGTGCTGTGCTGTTCTCTTTTGACCCCTCATTTTATACTCTTCCAGCATCAGGCTTTTTTTATCCTGTTTTAGCTGCCCGGTTACACATTCCCCAGCCCGTACTTCTCTCTTTACAAGGTCTCGCTGTCTTCCTTCCTCATACGCACCTTTCCTTTCCCAATTTTCTCATTCACTTTTTTTTAGGCTTCTCTGTTGCAGAGAAAGTAGAACCTGTTTAGCATACAGCTAGATAAAAACCGTGAAGCAATTTTCCCTAAAATAGATCAATTCCCTTTTTAAATCTCTTAATTAACTGCATTCCTAGCCATCTCCCTTCCTCCCTGGTCAGAGGCATAATGCTTCTGCACTCCCTGCTGTCCCCTTTTCCTGCATCTCCCCCAGCACAGGCTGCTCCTGCTATAAGCTGTCACCTCTTCAATAGCAGCAGTCTTATTTTTGGTGCGGCAGGAACTTCATCCTGCCCTAGTTCATGCCGTGCAGGGTACTTTTCCTTTCTTCCTTGCACGATTTGTTGCTGCACCGTATCACATGCGCTCTGCTCCCCTTCTGCTGCAGCTTCAAAGCACTCCAGATTTTTTGATTTGCCTCTCCTACTGCTCCAAGACTCTGAGTGATACAGAGAACCTCCTACAGCCAGAAAGTAACTGTGATTTTTAGCGATGATGTTTGCTACAACTATTTAAAGCACACTTAAGAAGACACATAATAAGTAGGTTTGAGGGAAGTGGTAGCAATCCACCCACTACCTTCCTTTTAGCTAACCCTTTAATTAAATATTAAAGATATGGTTCTCAGGAAGATTTAAAATAACCCACTGACAGAAAAAAAGACAGGTTAAAAAACAGCAGAAAAAAAAATAATCCCCCCCGCCCCCCTAAGGACTTAGCACACCTTCACACTGCTTTTAACTTAATTTTGCTGTGCTGATGAGGGAAGAACTTTTCCAAAGGGAAATAACAAACCTTATGCTTTCCAGTGCTAGATCCCTCTATAGGTTCTCAGAGAGTCCCACTAGAGAGTGTAAATTATTTGATGCCTAATTAAACATACTAGTTTCCTCTTTCACAAAGGATAGCAAAAAAATGTTTATAAAACTCAGTAAATTACTTGAAATGTTACTCCTCACTCAAAAGACACATTCTGCTGCTGGATGCACAGAACTGATACAAGTTTGAGGGGAAAAGTATATACACACTGATTATAGCATCGTCTCTAAGTATAAAGCAGGGTGAGATACATCACAGCAAGACTCGTGCAGATTTGTGGTATGAAGCATTTCCATTTATAACTGAGATAAGGCACACCAGGTAGATGCCACAAATGGTCAGAGGAGAAAGAGAAGAGGCAGCTGATGGAGATGAGAAGTGTAAGGAACCAGCTATGTCCACAAAACGGAGTGGCTCTGACCTGCACAACCATTTTGGTGAAGGCTTTGACTATTTTTCTCCCTATCTAGCTGACAAACTGCTACACTGGCAAAGCATCTAGAGATAAACTGAGCAGTGTTTCTGCACTAGTACTGCAAGAATATCTGCTCTGCTGCTTCTTTGCTTGTGTCTGAACTCCACTGTCCTTCGTTACTTCTTTGTTCTTCTCTGCTGCGTGTAGTTACAAATCAAACTCCGAACCACAAAACTCTCTGTATAGTTTCAACTGTTGCTGTAATACGAACAGAAACTGGTCAACCGTTTCGATTTGGTCTTGTGTTAGCCATAAAATGGAAAGTGTTTTCAAACACAGATAGTTTTCCCCCTCCAAATCAGTCTTACAATCAATACTGTCCTGCTTTCAATTAAAATATCACCACAACAGACATATCTATAAGGTGCTTATAATTTCACAACAGAAAACCTATTACTTTGAATACAAAAGTTGGCCAAAATGATTGAATTCCTGAGGCAACAGAAACGATACTGGTGATTTTATTCAACATGTGTCCAATACGATTTTCCATTCGGAATCCACATTTTTTTAATGCTTTTCTTATACCATTCTAAACATTACCTTCAGCTTTTATGGAGTCCCTTAGAAAGTTTTTTTCAATTTGTTTACCAGAAAACTTAAATCTTAATGATTAAATAAGAGGACATTTATATACATCAGTGGGTTTTCTCAGATACTGGGGTCTAAGTACATACAATGTCTATTGAGTGAAAATAAAAAAGAAAATTCCAGTCATGCAGATCATCTTACAAACCATGTTCCATTTGACTTGAAAATTTTTACTCTGTTACTGGCATATCATTTTAAAATTAAGCAGATAATTTTTAAGGTCGCTTTGTCCATTTCCATTCATTTGTTTTGCCATTTTGAAGAACTGACAGGCCACATGCTACTGCAGAAGGTACCAGCAGGGTAATAATGGTTCTGCTACCACCAACCAACCACTCCAAGCCCTGGTGTGGATGTGTTTAAAAAAACCACCTAACCTTCAGCTAACTGCACTGGTTTATTTCTGAACAGCACATCACAATATCAGCATAGATAGCACATTGTAACCGGTTGGGTGATTCCACTTAATTTTTCAACACTAGGACCTTTCAGCATTTTAATTCTGGTTTCATTTATGAATTAAAGGTCATATATAGAGCACAAATGAGGTCTAAATTTAGTCACAGCAGACCACAGTTCCACATAAAGACAAATCTTCAAGGTATGTTGACCTGCTAGGAGACAAAGATAAACAGCACAGCAAACATGTACCTGCAATGCACTGCTTCCCTATTAAATATTAACTGTTTCATTTACATTTAAATGAACTCAGCAGTAACGGATAGACTTTCCAGTACTGCTGTTTGGTGCTGCTGTCATGGAAAGAAGCTGAAGACAATGTGGGCTGTATGGGGGCAAATGACGCAATCTCAGCATCCGCTCAAGTGACTTCAATGATGACCATTCTCCAGTCTTGAAATATAATCCTACACAGCATTTTTTTTTTCTCTCCCTCTGTAAACACATCTGTTCATAAATAACTTAGATGTCTCCTTGACATTCATGGTAGGTAACTGAAGCTGAAGTAGAAAAGGATGGGCGGTGTACAGCACTGAGGAGATGTCACAGTACTTTTGTTCAGCATTTTTGTCAAGTGCAGGTTGCTAACATCAGCCATCAGAGACGGGCGGGGTGACCCACCCATATTTTTCATGGGTCTTCACCAAACTCTTAAATGTTGCTTCAGCTTCCTTTCGACTGAATGACTTTTTTGATTTGCCAGCTTTTCTGCAGATACGGCCCTGCACCAAACAAAAAAAGAAAACCTTAATTAAACATGTGAAGACACAGATGGAAACCACAGCTTAACTTTTCTTCAATGTTATCAGGCCAAGGGGCATTCACTTATGGGTACCAGGAAGCAGAGTTCCCAAACTGGGGCAGATAAATGCATTATTAGAGATGATTAAAATGATATGCAGTAAAGGGAAAGAAACAAAAAACAAAAAAACAACCAACCAACCAAGACATCTGCTGGGCTATTTCTTCCCAGAGAGCCCCTGTGCTGGTACGCTGCCCTGCGTGCAGCAACCAGCGACTGCTGCCGCTGTGCCACAGGGCTCGCCTCCCTCTCTGCTGCGCTGGGATCCCTGCAAACAAACGAAGGGACTTCTACCATAAAGCATTTGGCGTGCAGACCCTCACGCCCACCCTGTACGGTCAGGGGTGTAGCCCTAAGCGGACAGGGACCGCGAGGAGCACACCAACACCCCACAGAAACGGTGCCTTGGCACGGCGGGGTGCCACTGCCCACCGCCTCCTGGGGACAAGTGGGTTTTGTAAGCGTTCCCCCACGGCCCTGTTCAGCCGCAGGGGAGGAAGGGGCTCCCCAGCTCCTCTGGTCCCCCAGGGCCGGCGGCTGCGGGTGGAAAAGGAGGCAGGCTGCTGCAAGGTGTGCCGAGATACCAGCTCATGGCTGGGGAGACAGAAAGAGGTTTCCAACCAATTTTGATGCCACGCTCGTAATATAGTCCAAGGTGTGAGTATCATGGAGTCGATGACCCTGGAAAACCATCACAAAAGCGGAGCATTTCTGCGTGCTACGTCTCTGGGCTACCTGCATCTCAGCCCACAGACCCCACTGCCAACGCAGAGCCGAGTCACTAAAAATTACATCCATCCCATGAAACACACTCCATTCTTCTTCTCCTAATCTGACCTGTGAGAAATGAACAGCTCTGGCATTTCCTAAAGGGAGGAGGAGCACCTTAAAACCAACTTGCTTCCAATCTACATAAAAAATTCTAATTTGTTTATTACCCCTTCATGACAAGTTTGATAATAAATGAAAATACACACATTTAAACATACTGCAGCTTTATTACTCTGCAATTAAATATTACCTCTAAATGCACGGCAGTATATAATTTCAAATCCTTCTTTGGCAACAGAGACATTTACTGAGTTATTAATAGCTTACCTTATTTTTCACATTGGTCGATGTCAATTACCAACTAACAGAGACACAAGAAAGAAATATAGCTGCAGATTTATTCCACTCTACAGCAATAATACCCTTTAACGTATTTACGCCTATTGGATTTGTCACAAAATAGAAGTTTATTAAAGTCACAAGTCCAATAATTTTAATAACTGTTTGATAGACTGCACTGAAAGCCTTTTTTAGAATAAACGGTATTTGATGAGCAGATACTATATTATAGTGTTACAGTTATTAAGAACCAAGTTAGTATGGTCTCATTTTTTCCCTTCTTTTGCACAAAATGATGCATCAGGCTGCATCTTTGGCCTCTCATATTTTACTGTTAATTTGGAATTTAAACCAAAAATTGTCACTTGTAATTGCATGCAACAATACTGAGAAAATAATCTGGTATATGGAGAGAAAAAAAATTAAAAAAAAAGGGGGGCGGGTGAGAGAAAACAAACTCTGTCCTCGGAATATCAAAGTTATTTTTACAGACTAAAATGAGTAAGATTAGTCTGCAGTGTGGACAAATCATTTTGTTCTAGAAATCTGTCATCCTATTGCACAGATAGGCTTTTGTGTTCAGCGCCACCCCTATTATAACAAAACTATGGACTTGAGATAAAAAAGCTGTTTCCTGCTCCTGTTTTAATAAGTCATTTGTCTGTGTGGCTTGACTTCTCTTTCAGAGCCTACCTTAACTAAAGATCATGAACAGCCTCTAATTCCCACCTTGATTTATTCACAGCCTATTCATACCCATTTGGTTTCCACAAAAATAGCTATTTTACCTTTCAATGCTTTTCCTCGCCTTTCTCCCTAGTCACCATTTACAGGCTAGCAATGTATTTCTTCTTTAAGTACCCCTTGACAGACTAAACAGCAAGACATCTTCCCCATCCCCATACTAATTTGGCAATTAATATTTCCAAAATAAGGATGATCTGAACGGTACTGGATTTAACGCTGATAATAAATTTTCTGAGAAAACGTTCCTTTTCAGTTGTGACAAAAGCAATAATTAAATAAAACTGGGTAACATATTTTTAAAATGTCATTGACTAATTATCTTACATATCCTGCAGGAGTATTTTTGTTGTTACAAAACATGTTTCGTATTTTCTTCCTAATCTGAGCTTTTGTTGGAAGCATACTTGGGAGAAACACAGGAAAAGATAAAGCAAAGTCCAACAGAAGATGAAATCAGCACAGGAAATGCTGTCCTCAAAATCTCATCAATGAAATACTTTTGAAAGTAAATATAAACTTATTCTACTACTTAATTTCTGGATTAGGTCCATTTGCCATCTTTTGTGTTATATATATTATTTTTTTTCATTTAAGGTTTAATACTTTTCTGAATTGTGTGCATAGCACTTAGCACAGTGTGATCCATGTCTTCTTCCCCAGCTTTATCAAGGTATTAATACTAATCTGTACCTAGAAATAGGATCTTTGCACTGAGAACAGCAATCACTCATATTCAGTGTCAGCTAGGTACTGCTTTCAGACAAGGAAAGTAAGAATTCTTTGGTGTTGCAATAACACAGTGTATATCATCACGTCACCTAAAACGTTACCTGAGTCACAGCAGATGAAATGAGCATCGTTCCATGAGTTCATTCTCATACTTCTTTGTTATTAATGTAATGGATCATTAAATCCACTTCCATTCTGGTACCATATGCAGCTTGTATGTAAACTACATCATCAAAGACCAGCTAATTCTAACCCACTGTAGTCCATGTATTTCTGTGTTTATACAGAAACTATGGGTGGCATGGTTAGCACTGTCTCTCATTAACCAATATCCTGCCAAGTGTTTATAATTTGGATAAAATTTAACCTCATGGACTGAAAGTTTCCCTTTTTGGTGCCTCAAGTAAACCTGAGGTAAAAAGGAAAGAAAGGCGGAATTTCAGTCGACACAGTTCAGATGCTTTTGAGTCTATATCCAGGTGGTATCTAGTGTCTTAATGATTTTTAGCTTTTTGCCATTCCCACAAAACTCTTCCAAAGTTTAACTAAAAAATGGCATTTTGGACGCAACTATAAAAGAAAGTGTCAAACATTTTAACAGGCACCATTACCAGCTCTGACTACAGTTTATTTTCAGACTGCTACTTATATATGCAGTCCTTTTAACTCTGGTCAGGAGACTATGAGCTGCTGCATTCTGTAAATATGATAAATATGGTAAATAAAGTATGTATATACAGTGCTGGCCATAGCTCAATTGCACACAACTGCATTTTGACCAGTCTCTAAACCACGCACATCATTACTGCTGTGGTAAAGAATACAGATCATTTGCATGGCCAACGTTTTAATGTGTCCAGCACCAAATCATGAAAAGATATCAAACCGATACCTGAACAAAATCAAAACATTCCACTAAAGATTAAAAACAACAGAGAAAACCCAAGAAAGCCTTTCATAAAGATATTAATGTCGACTTTAGCTCTGAGAAGTCGCACCAGGAGCTTATTTAAATACTTGCAATACTTTCAGACACTCACAGAGTGCTTCTCATAAAGGGATAACGGAAAACCTAATTAAAATAAAGAGTTGGAGAGAACATTTCAGATTTTGCCATCTGCTGTGACTTCATGTACTTATCAAGATACAATTTTAACAAGCTAGAAACATATGAAAGGTGAAAGTAATGCCACAGCATCCAACTGGTTTACACAGCGATGCTGAAATGCAGGGGCACACGTGCTGCACTCAGCCTCCTCACCCACTCGTGCTCCTACTGCACCTCGTCTGCGTGGCATGGCGAGCAATTGCATATTTACTCTTTGCCCAAACTAATGAGTTGGAACAAACAGCTGATAAGGATCCAGTCTATAACCCTGATAACTGCTACGAGAAAGACCTCCTGGAGCACAGGCTGCTGCGGGTAGCCTTCTTAGGACCCTGGCCATGCCTAGGGACCACCCCCTCGCGCCATATTCAGCAAAAGACCAGAGGTAAATCTCACACGTGATCTGGCACCCACATTCGCAGACCACTTTGGGCAAATCTGGGAGCTTTTCTACTTCTCAGTGATGCCACAGTAATCTCCACATTCTTCCACAGTCATGAACACACCAGCAGGTCCTCCCCTTGAGAACTCTATGTGATGGTAAAGTACATCCTTAAAAATATTCCATTCAACATCTGGCAGCTCTTTAAAATCCTTCAGCACCATTATCAGCAATGTGCCGTATCTTTTCTTCCCCAACATCACCGTCTCATTAAGTGGTCCAAACACAGAGTTAAGTCCTGTAGAGAGATACCAAATATGAAGCCTGAAGCTCTTTAGCCCTGTAATCCTACTACAACCATGTATCTGCCCACATCTGGCCTGTGTGTCATGAAAAACATGGCCCCAAGGGGATTCTTTGGCAGCGATGAACTGATTTACCTCTCTCAACGAACCAACTATAGTAGCTCCCAGACCAAAACCCAACAGTTCTGAAACAGCACATGGCATCAGGTGTGCTTCCATGTCGTATCACTTTTGGCACTACCTGGAAGGACAGGACTACATAACAGTGGCCAGCCTTTCACAGATTCATGCAATCACCGAAGTGCTGGCTGGAAGGGATCAATGGAGGTCTCCAAGTCCAACTTAGACACCTGGAGCTGAACTGCCAACATAGGTCAGCTGTGGCACTTCACAGCCAGGTCATGAATCCTTCAAGGTTGTGCTCAGTCCTCTCCTGATGCAAGTCCCTGTGTTACTAGGTCCCAGATTTTCAGAGATTTATTGTACACATTTATCAGCCCTTACAGGACTGACGTTATTCTGCAGAGTAAGTCCGTGTGCTACACATCTCTGAGTCGCCGGAGCAAACCCTCCAGGCACATCCAGACTTTTTTTCCTGGACTGGTTAACAAAAAGTTGTATTCATTGCAAACAGTACACAGCTAATAGACTCGGAAGCAGGCAAGACTTCACATTGTTAGTACTGGTCGTACTGCAAACTCCTCAGCCCTACATTCCCTTCATTAATCCTGGATGTGCAAATAACTCACGGCTGGTCTTCCAAGGGCAAATCACAGAATGGTTGGGGTTAGAAATCACCTCTGGAGATCATCTGGCTAACACCCCTGCCAAAGCAAGGTCACCTACAGCAAGTTGCACAGGAACACGTGCAGGTGGGTTTTGAATATCTCCGGAGAAGGAGACTCCACAACTTCTCTGGGCAGCCTGTTCCACTGCTCTGCCACCCTCAAAGTACAGAAGGTTTTCCTCACATTCAGATGGAACTTCCTGAGTTTCAGTCTGTGCCCGTTGCCCCTTCACCTGTTGCTGGGCACCACTGAAAAGAGTCTGGCCCCATCCTCTTGACACTCACCCTTAAGGTATTTATAAGCATTGATCAGATCCCCTCTCAGTGTTCTCTTCTCCAGGCTGAACAGACCCAGCTCCCTCAGCCTTTCCTCATAAGGGAGATGCTCCAGTCCCCTCATCATTGTCACTGCCCTCCGCTGGACTCTCTCTGGTAGCTCCTTGTCTTTCTT
>NW_009615713.1:0-304 GCF_000690535.1 Cariama cristata | reverse complement strand
TTTTCATGGCCTTGAGCGGCACAGCAAGGATTTTTCAAGCAGCAGGGCCGACTGCCAGGGGTGTGTGAACAGCTCCTCCCGAGCGTGAGATGGGCAGCGGAGAAGACAGTGCTGTTCCTGTTGGTGTGTAGCAGGGCACAGTCGGTGGAAACTGCTCTCATGATTTCTTGTGACAGTAGTCAGTGCGAAAGAACGTGAAGGAGGAGGCTGAGTCGTGAAAGGCCATATTAACTGTATGTGTGAGGTGAGGGGAACAACTCTGGGGTGTTAAGGAGACTGTTAGTTGTGATTAAGGTGGGCACGG
>NW_009615712.1:37554-61287 GCF_000690535.1 Cariama cristata | reverse complement strand
GGGAGCTCGGCCCTCAGAGGGGCTCAGCTGCCGCCTCCAGCTCCCGGGCTTTCCCCTTCCTTTGCTTTTTTTGCCTTTTTTTTCCTTTAATTTTTTTTTTTTTTGCTGTCCCCCCCCTTCCCTTCCCTCTCAGGGCTGGAAGCAGGATCCCTGAAACTGCTATGCCAACAGAACTCTGCCGGGCCGTGAGAATGCACGCCATCTCCGACCTCCACTCCTCCCTCACCCTGCGGCTCCTCAACAAGGGGCCCGAGTACCTCCGCAAGCAGATGGAGGCAGGCAAACCAGGCAGGAAAAGCGCGGTGGAGAGGCTGGCAGCCGATAAGGCCAAGTACGTCAAAAGCCAGCAGGTCATCAGCACCAAGCAAGAACCCGTCATCGTCCTTAGCTCAGCCTCGGAGAGCAGCAGCGAGACCTGTTCGGTGGAGAGCAAAAAAATCGGCAGGGACTTCGGCAGAGGGAAGCCCCTGGAGCTGGCGAAGGCGGTGTACTCCTGCCGTGCCCCCCTGCAGCACGGCCCCCCCATCGCTAGGCGCAGCACGCCCAAGAGGCAGATGCGACCGGATTCCCTGGTGATTTACCGCCAGAAATGCGACTTTGGGAGAGGTCAAAGCCAGGACGGCTCACGGGGAAGCTTGGTGAGGAGGATCTTCCAAGGGTCCCTAAAGGAGAAGCAGTTGGTTTCCCCTGAGATGCCCAGAGTCATGGAGGACACCGCAGCCACCGAGAGCAAAGAGCCTCTCTCGGCGAAAGACGGTGACCATGAGCCGAGCAACCACGGAGCGGAGCAAAGCGTCGCTGTGAGCACCGAAGCCCCAGGGGTGTGTACAAAAGAGCGTGAGAGACCCTCAAAACCGAGTATACCTCCTGAGGAGGTCAGGGAGGTGAGGAGGAGAGGTCTCCATCGCTCCCAGTCGGACATCAGCTCTCGCTACTCCAAGTCCTTCTCTGAGTCTGATACATTTTTCAAGTACTGTGGCCTGGAGCAGGAGGTGATCGAGGATCTTGGGAGAGAGAACTTTTCCGTGATGTCCGACAACGTCTCCTTCAAGATCCGCAGCATCAGCGTGGCAACGTCCGAGAGCGACTTCACAAGGCACAGCGGGGACGAAGGGCTGCTGGAAGATGAACTCACGGAGCAGGTCCCAAGCAGCACCTCCGTGATCGAGCGCAACGCTCGGATAATCAAATGGCTGTACACGTGTAAGAAAGCCAAGGAGACTAACAAGGTGATCCAGGAACAGGCATGATGGCTTCTTTCAGCGTGCGTTGCAGCCTGGTGAGCTCAAGGTGTGTGCAAAGCCTCGCCCTGTCAATTTATGTATTTCTCTTTCCTCTTTAGCAAGCGGTTGGCTTGTCTTAGTTTAGTTTAATCTTTTCATGAAGGGCTGAAGGAAAATGTTTTTTGTATACTACGTGCTCTGGTATGGCCCTTTTGCAAAGCAGAAACCCGTGTCGTTACAAAAACCAAAATACAAACAAATAAATATGTGCAGCTTGCCAGATTTAGATCAGACCCCCCGCATGAAATTAAAGAGTCAGTGTCTATGAGGGATAGCTGCCCTTTACAGATTCCTGCTTTGTAAATAGCTGGTTTTCTCTAATTTCTGCTATATTAAATGCTAGAAAAAAAACTTAGAAAAGTATTCAACCCTTAATTACAGTTGCTTGGATAACAGACTGAACTGAAACTATTACTAACTGGGAGTACTCTGTATTTATACTGTACTGCTGAAACTATTGCTAATTAGGAGTACACTGTATTTATACTATATTGCTACCGTCTTCTCCTCCTTACTCTCCCTGACTCGCTCTCCCTTCTCCTTATACATAGGCAACCCCAAGTATCAGGAAAGCAACGCAGTCAGTGCTCCTGCTAGCAATCTTATTTCTCCCACCGCTTTCTGTTGCGACCATAAAAGTTTGCTCCAGGTGACCCCCTAGCATTTCACAGGCTTTGAGTTTTCCGTCCTGTTTGACTGTAGTAGATTTGGCTCCTCTGCAGTGGGTTTTACCATGCGGTTTGGCACTGGTAGCTGGAAATCGGTTGTGCGGTTTGCCTTGGTTAGAGGGGCACTGCACTGTTTTAAGCTAAAGATAATTAATACAAATATGTGGCATCTAGGCTTGGAAATCAATGACTTCACAGACAGAACAAATTTAGCCCTGGTAAAAGCCAGTATCCTGGTTTTAATAAAAGCAGTGTTTATTTTGCATCTGATCTCCTGAAAAAGAACTATATTCATGGGGCCTTTGGTGTTGATAATCTAGTAGATAACAGGTTTTTTCTCCTTCCAATACATGAAGCCCTTAGGATAAGTACCGCAGCCTACAGTGTGGTATTTAAAAATTGCATGAGTAGGTCTTGATATGAAGGATTACGTGTATATTTTCTGACAGTTCGTAATTGGTGCGTGAGAAGAACATCACTTAGTGTAGATACAGCTGTTGATAGAGCATGTGGGCCTTATGAACGGGAGAAATTTAATGTTCGAGCCTCTTTCCTCTCTGGATGTGGGGCTGTCACTTCTGATTCCTTTAATTTATATAATGCAAAAATCCATTTGCTTACTTGAAATTGGTTTTAATTATGTGAAATTTGGATCACACTTAAAATTTGAATTTTTCTCAAAAGCCTGTTTTCTTCCTGCAAGTTGAGAGAGGAGGAAGGGGGGGAGAGAGAGAGAGAGCCATTTTCACACAAGCGTTTCAAGCCCTTGTAGGTAAGAACGGTTGTCAGGTATCCGGCTGACAACTTAAAGAAGTGTTGTTACGTGACAGATCCTTTCCCAAATTACCTTAGAGAGAAGAAAGGGCTCTCCTGAGCTAATCGTTTCTCCTTGCTCATCCTTCTGCGATAAAAGGCCAGGGAGAGACACAAAACAAAATGATGCAAGTGGCGGTTTGTGAAGCTCGTTGCAGCTGCCGACCTTGCTAAACGCAGAGGATGGGGAGCAGATTTCACCGCAAGCAGGAGCCACTTAACAAAACCAACCACATTTCCATGAAGGAAAACCAAATAAAAGCCTGTTTGCTCCTGAATGCCCATGCCAGGGGTAGGATCCAGGGCCAGAACCGTGGTCGTCACTGCAGAACCTGCTCAGGATGAAGCAGTTGTCCTTTTCCCCATCCATTTGCACGGGGCTAAGCATGTCCAGCGCTGCAGCTGAGACAGGAGATGCTGGTGCCCACCCGAGGGAGCACACAGTCTGCAGAGGAGGTGCTTCACCAGGCCAAAAGCCAGGGCAGGAGCGGGGGGAAGCTCTTTTCCAGGCGCTGAGCCAGTGTAACCTCACATGGGCTTGGTCAATGGCTTCTTTTTTTTTAACATCTAAGACAAAATGACAGTTCGTAGCACATAGCCTAACAGGGTGGTGAAAAGACCTCCATGAAGGAAACTGCAAGTTTCTTCAAGTCTGTGGTCATTCTGCCATAATTTTAATACCGAGAACAAGGGAGTGCTTTACACTGGCAGCAACTTCCTTTGGCACCAAAATTTTTGGCAGCCTAGGAAACACTAATCTGTAGGGCCCGTATTATAAACCTAATTTTAAGCACACTAGGGTTGAGTCTCAGCTGATAGACCTCAGTAGTAGGGCTATGATTGCTTTCAGGGTAATTTCTGAAAACTGAGAACGTACTTACCGGTTAGGCCATAGAACTAGGAAGTTCAAAAGGTCAGCTAAAAATACCTGTACACAGCACCCAGAATAAAGAAGAGTCATCAGGAGCTACCATAAGTTAAATATTACATTTTCTGGGCAGAATAGAAGCTGAGAGTTGTTATTACCACGTGATTGCAAGATGAGTCCTGTAGTTCTGATCCAATATTCTTCTTTTCTGTCGGTCCTACGCTTTCTGTGACAATGCAGCATCAAGTTAGATATCTATGTGTTTTCACTATGTGCATATATTTGGCTCTGTTTAGTTTGCTTACCGGGTATTAATGGGCAGCGGACTCTTGTGCTGTATGGGGGAGCAATGTGTTCTCCCTGGCACTCCCAGGCACATCCTTGAAGGTTCCTCGTTTTTACACAGAGGCTTGAAAACTGTTGCACCTTCTTTGGAAAAAGAGGCAGAAACCTGTTTTCTAAAATCCAGCATTCATGACGTGTAAAACACCCTTCAAGAGCTGCAGGGCTTTTATGGGCCATGATCATCCCATTCATATTTTATGTTCTGTGTTTAATTTTTCATGAGCTCTCTGGGACCTGGTGGGGCACTGTGTAAATAAAACAGTTATTTGAAGGATCAGGTTCCCTAATAAGTTTCATCAGAGTGATGATTGCAGAGTCTGAGCATGGGTTGTGAGCTTCAGAAAACTGAGGTCCTCAGCAAGATGGGCATTGCTGCTTCTTGGTGGGACGTTGCCTCAATTCACCTCTGCAGTTCAGCTCCTTTCACTGTCAGTCCTGACAGGCTCTAAGGAGGGGGCTTACGCTGTGTCCTCCTTCCTGGGTTGAATCAAGATTATTCAGCCTTGACTTTCAGCACCACTCTTAAATGGATGTTCATTATTCAAGTGGAAATCTCCTGGGAGGGGAATTTACTGTGTTGGCAATAGCCATAAGCAGCTGAGTAAAAGCTTTAGAATATCACCTTATGCTTGTGTTATGTGATGTGATAAATAATAAATGACACTTTTTTTTCCCCTCTTTCTTCAGAATCCTTGACTTGGAAGTTGAACAAAACCAGACACAGGAAGAAACTCTTCCCTCATCTGGCTCATGACTACTTTGTCCAAGTTTAGTATTTTATTATTACCTCCTGCCCTCGCCCCCATCCCCTGGCAGCCTCCCTCTTGTCACAAGCACAGGAGTGTCCAAGGGCGCAATGGCAAGCGGAGATTGTGAACTGTGCCCCGGCGAGGCAGCGGGAAATGAAAGCTCCTGGAAAAGCGAAGCATGGCAGCAGCTGCCATCTGCGATAATATTCAGCGTCAGCTCACCGCCCCAGGATGCCATTCCGGGCTGTGACAGAAGGTCTGTGTTGTTGCACTCGTCTCTTTCCAGCAATTAATTTCTTGATGGGGATGGGGGGAGAAAGTGGGAATGAAGTGGCAATGAACTCTGGGTCAGGCGCTTCCTTGCAGGCAGACAGGCTCCACCCGGACGTTCAAAGGCTCTGTCTTACCAGGGCTGTTTGACCAGGGCTCATCCTGACATCATTAGACGTTATTTGCTTGGCTAGTGAGGACTGTGGCAGCTTTATCTGGGATACTTGGCAAACGTTGTAAGCTAACTCCCTGCCAAGGCGCTCTTTCTCTGAGGGTATTCAAACCACATTGGAGTACCTTGTATCCATCTAGTTTGCTCTGTCACACAGCTTCCTCAGCCAGTGGGGAGGAATACCCTTTAAAGCCCTGCCCAAATATTTTCAGGAGCGTGGTTCCAAGAAACGAGTAGTCAAAAACGAGGGAGTGTTTTGCATTGTTACTGCCTTGCAGCAGAACGGTACAATTCACATGTACACAGGCTCCTCCACTTTGTTTGCAATATGTCTCCGACTGACATTGCAAACATTGCAAGCTTTGGCAGCTTGTGATTTAACACCTTTAATTTTATGCACTGTGAGTGAGCAGTGAGTGTACAGGATCATGCTAGGAAACTATCCCAGGCTACGTAAGGCCACACTTGCCTAGCGTGGGTCTGGAGTAGGGCTGTGCTTGGGATGTACAGGATGGCATCCCTGCCCTGCAAGGCAAGAAGGCGTGTTAGGGCACAGCCGTGCCAGGTAAATGTCCTGATGGGATGAGACACCCAGTGTAGACAGCACCTTAATATCATCAATAAAATGCTTCATTTAGACAGGCCAACCTAAATGTATTTTAAAAGCTGATAAAAAGTACTTTAGATCATCAGTGTAGTGAATGAGACCTCTACAGTAACTCATGGAATTTGCTGGCTGTGCCTCAAACCCTTAGCCCATTCTGTCATTGCTTGCTAGAACATGTCTTGCACCAAAGCATTTATTTGTGGACATTGCAAACCACAAAATAATGAAAAAAAAAACCAAACCAAAAAAAACAATCAAAGCCAAAGCCAGTTCCCCTTTCAGTCTCACCAATGCCCATCTGTGATAGCTGCCCCGCTGGCATAATGGCAACTTGACCCAAGGGTCCTGCAGAGCTTAAAAGTTTATTTTGTGTTCCCATGGACGTGGTGTCCTGGTGTCCAGCTTACCTAGCCACCAGACCTGCAGCATAAGGAGTCCAGAAACACCAGCTTCCATTCTCCGCATTCCTCCTGCCTGCACCGCGGCAGCTCGCCCAAAACAGGTGCCGGCGCAGCCGGGTGGATGCTGAGCTCAAGTGAGCACTCGAGCTGCGTTTCTCACATGTTTGCTACTCTCAATAAATACACCTGGAGGAACGGAAAGGGCGAGGGTACGCGTTGAGGATTTGATAAAACATTGCTGGTAGAAGGAATGGTTGCCTATTTTAACCTATGCCAATGTTGCACACCGGAAGAATTGCCCTTGAAGTGCTCATCAAGCAGTTTAGTTGACATCAGTTAAATTCACAGCAAGATCATCTGGGTTGCATTTCTCTATGTTTTAAATGTGCTTGTCAGTCCCTGGGTGGTTAGTTCTCAATTACGGCAGCGGTTTGGGAATGCAGGGCATTTGTCTTTGTTTTCTAGTGTTATGTACTAAGGTCTACATGTCTGAAGTTGTTGAGATAGATAACAATTCCAGATAAAATAATTGTTGAACCCGCTTTCCACTTGGGAGAAAACTAAATAGTTTGCATGAGTGAGCTTCTGCAAACTTAGAGGGAAGGTATTACATGAGGATTTTTGCGTTAAATAATGAAATTTCCATGTGTATTTGTTACATTATTATTAAAGGATGATTCTCAGAAAACTCCAACCCAAGATGCTGCTATTATGATAAGATTTATGCACTTAAGGTGCAGTTTTTAAGGGACGCAGTCTAGGTTTATTAGTCAGGAACACATCTGTTCTTTTCATGCTTACTTTGCAAGGTGCTGTACCACATAAATATTTATATGCGTTTGTCAGAGCTAAGGACTGCTTTTCTTTGAAAATACGGATGACTGTAGACAGCTTAGAGTGCAGGAAAAATCTCTTGTGTTACAAATCAGTACCCCACTGCAGGAGAAGAGAATTATTTTGTTTTGTTTCCAAGGAAGTTCTTGGTTTCATTTTCAAACCTCTGTTTGTTTTTGCTTTTTTAGTTGAGCAGCTCTTGAAAGTTAAGATGAAAGATGCGTTGGTCATGAGTTTTCCATGTTAGGAAAGAGTATGTTTAATTTGCTTGAAAGTACTCAACATCAGCCTTTCTCAAAATCGATGAAGGTTTTATGGCAGACGTTAGTGAAATCAGAGCTGGCCCCGTTCTGAATATTTTTTTAATCCCCCTTTTTGTCTTTATGAACAGTTCAGTGGGGTTGTTGTGACTTTCCACACTGATATGTGGCAAAATTTCTCTGGCTTTCTTCAAACTCTGATAAGAACCCCAAGCTCTCCCAGGGATCATTTACTTCAGAGACGGTGTGACCTATCTAAGATCTTTTGCTGATAAGCTATAGTTTCACTTTATTTAATAATGCCTTCTGGGTAAGCTGATAACCTACCTTTCCCAGTATGCCAGAACAACAGTAGATGACAACCCTTCTTTCTCCGTTCATCCTGGGAACGGGTAATTCAGTGGTTTTTCCAAAGAGTGGGTACTCTGGGCTTCACTCAACTCCAGTTACTGTTACATGTAAAGGCTTTTCCTTCCTTCTGCTCAGTCTTCCAGTCAAATCCCTCAAAATGAGAAAAACTTGCTAATGTTAGTCACTACCTATCTCTTTCCCCAAAAAATTCTCAAGTTTTTTTTACTATTTGATGATAAAAGACCCTCTTTGGAAGGGGTGGGCTTTGTCAGCTTTAGTGATATACTGCGGTAAAGCGGGCCATTGTGGTATGAACAGAAGTTTTGGCAACGGAGTTTGGTTTCCAGTCTTTTGGGGAACCTAAATCTGGGGCTGAGGGCAAAGGCAAGTCATAAATTGAATGATTTTGTTTGACTAGAACTATGTAAACTAAAATAGTCAAATGGAGTGCAAGTGTGCAGTGCTAACAGCGCTATTCCCACCCAAGTGTTTCAGTGTGCTCCAATGCTGTGACAAGGGGCAACGTCCGCGGCTGTAGAGTAACAGACGAAAGGTACAAAGTCTGGGTTTTATAGCCTGGAAGCAAGTATTTGCAATAAAGGCATCAAATAGAGACTGTAATCTTTGCAATATATTGTAAATATTACTGTACAGAAATCTATAAGTAAGAAATAGAGATTGTTCTATAATACATATATTACTTTTCTAAGGGATGTAAGCCTTTGAGTTTTGTGAAATCGGCTAAACATTACATCAATGGGGATTATGCAGAAACTTTCTCCTGGGGACAGGTTGTCCTGTCATTGCCTCCTGTGAAGTTTCTTGCCTCTGCTTTTGAACCCTTTGAAATGGAGTTCTGGCTCGATCTGGTATGGACGTTTCTAAGTTGCTATGTTTATGTTCCTGTGGAAGAACCTGTGTTCTATTGAATGCATACAAATAAAACTACCACTCTGAAAGCTGAATGTTTTTTTTCTAAAAGTATACTTTTATTTTGCTGTCTCCATTAAGGTACTATTATTTTAAAGCTAGAATCTCATTAGGGAATTAATTTCTCTGTGAGTGAGGCTGATGTTAGACTGCGAACATCTGAAAGCGCAATGCTTCCCTGGGCCGTACCCAAACCCCTGGCTGAGAGCTCAGGCAGGGAATCTTGTAAGGAGGTGGCACGATAACTGTTAGCTCTTGGGATCAGTAAATTTGAAATATATGAGGCTAGGGCTGTTCCATAGTATTCTAATATTTTTCATTTCAGAATATGGCTGAAAAGATAGACAGTTTATTTCTGAAGGGTAGTATTCTTTTCCAGACTTTAGTATTATATTTGGTTTTACTCACTGTCGAAAGCTACAGTGTGCTGCAGGCAGTGCCACATTCATCACAGCCGGTGTCCAAAGCGGCAGGGAGTTTGAAGTTCTGTTTGGAAAAAGCATTATCTCCAGAATCTTATTAACAAGCTGTTGTTTGATTGGATTCCATAGGAAGAATTCAATGTACGATGCTAATTCTCTGTGCATATATTTTGTGAAGAAAGCAGCAGAAATAATGGCTGCTTACAGTGAGCTTTTACCAGAGACCAATGCGCTGCAGTTGCATAATTACCATTTTGGTATGGTCTAACCTGCTCCGACACAAGTGTTTCACCAGCCAGCATTTGAACACGACTGGAGGTAGAGCTAACTGATGCTTGCTGTGCAGATTAGGCTCTTCCACAGAACCCCAACAGCAACTTTATCAACATTGACATGTAGCCTTCCCCACACAAGCCTTGGTTGACCTGTGTCAGTGCAAGATACAAAGCAAGTCTGGAAAGGTGTGACAATTTGTGCGTTCCCCCTTTGCATGGAGGTTAATCTCCCAAGGCAAGCCTTTGCTAGTATTGCTGCCTTAGAGAGGAAAGAGCCATCATATCCTGTGAATAACCTGGGGCTACAGCCCAGCCTAGCATTTAAGAACATTGTTCTTAAGTCATTTTTCACATAGCACCTTTGTCCCACATTTTATGAAGGCAGGTGGATTTCTTCCAGAAATAAGGATTTGCAAGCTCCTGTTCTTGGACTGTCTGCTGCAAGCAACCTCTTAAAAGTCCACAGCTTACTGATTCACTGCTTCTGCTTCTCTTTTGATTCATCTCTGGGTAGTAAATAGGTGTTGGAAAAAAACTCCACAAAGATACAGTAGCTGGAAAAAGGCCTCTTCAGGTGTTTTGTAGATGTTGGTGCGTTCAGAACACAGAACTGCAAAAGTACTTAGTATCTCCAAGAGCTTTTGACAAAGATCACTCTATGTCAACAGCAGACAAATAAGTAAATACAGGGCTTAGCTTTACCCTGCAAAGAGGTGCCTCCAAATTTTGGGGAGGTTTAGTGATTGGGTTGGGATTTAGTCCTGCAGGACTGAAGGGAACTATATCAATTCACTTAAGTGGAATTTTGCAGAGAGAGGTGGTAGATGCCCCATCCCTGGAACTAAAATGGGCCTAGAAAGGACTGCTCAGCTCATTTGCAGGCAATGATGGAACGGGCAGCTTAGTCCAGAGACGTCTCCAAGACAAAAGATGTTGAGAATTTTGATCGTTTGCACTTGCCAATAAAACTGGTGATACACCAGAAAAACAAACAGTATCAGAGAAAAACATCCAGATCAAAGTTACATATATCCATCTCCAGAAATCAGTCTAGCTCCTGAAAGAACATAAAATTCTGTAAAATTCGGTTGCACATTTGTAGGGGAGGTGGATTCCCTCGGCAATTAATATGATTAAAAAGATCTAAGAGCTTTGATTGTTTGGGTTTCACAGTTTACCTCAATAATCAAGAGCCCCACAGGAGCACCAGTTTTATGTTCCTTTTCATCGACTGTGGCAAGAACCGTCATAGGCTGTAGCAACCATTGACAGTTACCCGCAAAAACACGTGATTATTCATCAAGTGATGATCAACATAAGACGATGCTGAACCAACCAGAGCCAAGATTCAGACACACGCACAAAGAGGCAGGCACAGCTGAGCACGCTACGGGGAATGCTGCTCGTACTCCTTCCTGTAAACCCAACCTCTTCTTACATCACTGGTTTTCTCATTGGCGAGTAGGAAGTCTTAACCACTTCCATGGTTATTCATTGTTTTGAATTGCTCATCTTACGCCCTCTCTGACAGTCCCTTTCTGTGTTTACATTTCCAGTGACCTCATTTATGTGCCAGTCATGTTACATAAGGCACTATTCTATCTATCCTCATTCTTGTGCAGTCTTTTTTTTCTGAATAATGTTTCCAGTTAGGCTTTACATCCTTCTTCTCAATCTTTATCTGTCCCTACCCGAAGGAAACTAATAACTAAACATGCAAACAGTCAAGAAATGAATGAGTTGCATAGGTAAGCAGAGGTTTACTACATTGGAGACAAACTCTCTGGTCCTTTTTCATGTACGTAGCTCTTCCTGCATAACTTAGCATATCATTTTTCATTGTTTTCCTCTTTGATACCTGTCTGTAACATCATCCTTGGCTTGGTTTTAGGTCTTTTAGATGATAAGTGTCTCGGAGCTGTGGTGTGACATTGTATTTGTCTGCAAAGGACAAGAGGAAATGGTCTCAAGTTGCGCCAGGGGAGTTTCAAGTTGGATATTAGGAAGAACTTCTTCGCTGTAAGAGTCGTGGTGGACTCACCATCCCTGGAGGTGTTCAAAAAACGTTTAGATGTGACGCTTTGAGACATGGTTTAGTGGGCATGGTGGCATTGCATATACGGTTGGACTTGATGATCTTTGAGGTCTTTTCCAACCATAATGATTCTATGATTCTATAAAGAGCTCTGAGCACAGCTACTGCAAAATCAAATACCAAATCACAAATCTTTTCACAGTGAAGTATAGTTTAAATCTTCTAGGAACTTCAGTGCAGCCAAATAAAAAGAACATCAGGCCAGTGAAACCAAATTGGGCAAGCTTTGCATCAACAGGACTGAAAAAAGAAATGCACCCGAAGTGGTTCTGTGTGGGACCCAGCACAGTGAGGTCTCTCTTGAACTTGTTGGAAAGATGCAGCTCGTACCTCATTTCTTGAGGACCAGCCCTCACTCAGCTTTTATTTTCTGCAGGACAGTAAGTTTAAGAAGCAGTTTATCACACACAAAAGCCCCAACACCAAACAGTGATGTAGTCTGTTGGGTTCACCTGCAAACCCAAGCTGAGGTGAGTCTCCAGGCATCTACTGGGTTTAAGAAGAGCTCTTCCAGGGCTGCCTCCATCTGCTGTGGCAGCAGCGAGGATAGGTCTCTGCTCTTTCTCCCTGTTATAGAAAAGGATTCAATTCCTTGATGTCAATTACTACAAAGAGGCTGAGAATTGTGTAATTTCTGAGAACAGGCCTTCAATGTAACCTTCCAAAACAGACTAATAGTCTGGAAGATCCAATTTTCTTGAACTTTCAGGTTTTTAGATCATATAACTTTACTACCCTACAGTGATTGGAACAAAGACCATCCCATTCCTCCAGAGCATGAGACATTCATAGATCATCTTACTTCACTCTAAAACCACTGTGGAAACAGAGCGATGGGGTGGTAAGAGGACTTCTCTGCCCGCTGATAGAAAGTCTCACCATGCACTCTCCAACAGGATGGTTTTCTTCCATGGCCACTTTGTCTACAGTCTCCATTTACAGCTACCTGTGCCTGATCTCAAACGATCACAAATAAATTCTCCTGATGTTCAAATATTTACAAAATAAATCAGTGTGGTTTGTATTATGTTAACATCTTGTCTTACCTGAGGACCGGGGCCAGTATTAGCAGCAATCCTCATGTGTAAAACATTTGTACAAATACTGGAGGACACAAAAATCTAACTCTGCTGATTAATCCACACTACATAGGATAATCTGGCAGATTTCTTATGGAAAAAAGGAATATGGTGTAATAAAAAATTGTGTCCTGCACAATTCAAGAAAAGAAGTGAAAAGAGTTTGGGGGGACGTTTAATTCCCAAAGTTAAACAATTTGATGTATTTTCTGTCTTTCTTTTGTCATGTGCATAACATGTAAATCCCATGCTCTGAATACTTACCCATGGATTCAAATAAAGCAAACATGAAAAAGAACTTTCAAAGTTATCAACCCACTTTCTTCAGAGTACCCTAAGAAAGGCATTTACAGCTTATCTAATGGTTTAGCAGAGCTGGCAAGATGTGGGGAGATTGCAGTAAATTGCAAAAAGGATTATTCCTCACAGAATAAAACGCAGATTCTGCCTGCAGTTGGGAGGCATAGGAAGTTGTGTTGCTTTAATTACAAGTATGGATTTAAATCGATTTATATTACTTTAATTGTAAAATAAAATTGATTCGAAAGCGTTGCAAACCTCTGTGTGCACAACTGTACTTCAGCAATCCTCTCTGTATTCAGTTCAAGTCAACTTGCCACAGGTTTCAGCCGAACAGAAAACCAATTGAAAAGATTTGAAACTCTGAAACGTTCATTTAGCTGAGATGTGGCCACGGAGTGAGATCCTGCTCTCAAATACGATGGCCTTGCAGGTGAGCTAGTTACCATCTGCCAGCTGCACATCCAGCCTCTGAAGTGTGCCAAAGTGCAAAATAAAACACCCTGGCCACCTCAGGTCCTGCTGTAGTGATTTAGCACTTCCCTGGGCATTTTCTCAGGTTATCATCCATGAGGTGGAGGTGATGAAGGAGCGGGGACGGCTGTGAAAGGGGGCCTGCTAGGAGGAGGGGGTGGTTGACCTGGACTCCAGAGCCACTCGTGAGAGCTCATCCTCTCAACGGTGGCTTCAAGGCCCATGTCTGCTGCGTAAGTAGAACACATACCAGCATGTTAAAGGAAGAGGACAGGGTTTCTTTTCATCTAAAGGAACGCTCAGCCATTTCAAACATTTCCTGTATTTGTCCTAAATAGATCGCAAATATATATCTCCAGCTTGAGTCCAGCTTAAAATGATTTAGCTCACTCCTAAATTAAAACAAACACTGACCAAGGACTTCTGTACTTGTTCTCTATTCATTTTACTCAACATTCTTCCACATATATATCTTTTCAAGGTATATCTAGGTATGTTTCTTTTCAAGGAAAATCTTTTCATGGTTCTATAAACAAAGTTATGATCCAGAACAAAAACATCCAGACATTTAGGATTGTTCAGTTACTGAATCTGGACAAGAAACAGAAGGACACCAGTTTTCCACTTTACATTTTGCTTCAAGCCTGGTCTTCATCCAAGTTCATGGTTCAGTGGAGGAGGCAGGAGTGCCGCGAGGAACTTGCGGTATGTGTTGTGTCTGGCCATGGGTAGGTGCTGTGTTTTGTTGTAGTTGTGTAGTACGTAGCATGATAAGGTCCTGGGCACGACTGCAAAACAAACATTGCCGGGTACAAATGTTGCCATTATTAGCAACCCGGTGATGTCCATTTCCTGCAGCCTTCACAGCCTTCCCTGGCGCTTCTGGTTGTTGTGACTAACCCCAAAGATGTAGCTGGAGACAAACGGATGGTGCCTGCACGGCCAGGGTTACACCTTTGCCACTATGACCAAGGATGAAACATAAAGCAAAGGCAATGAATTCCATCAGGGCAGGAAGTAAACATGGGTGGTTCTGAGTGAAATCAAATTGGATAGTGCAATGGAAACACAAAATATTCAAACATAAATGCGTGTATTCCACAGGGAGAAGCATGCTGCATAGCAACAAATCCATCAGAAGTAAGAGCAAAGCCAGCGTAGCTGAACAAGGAGGTGAAAATGAAATCAATTCAAGGGGGATTCTCAAAAAATTAGAAACATGAGGAATGAGGTGAACTGGAAAGCTCCCAGACCGTGGAAAGAGGAAGATGTAGCTGTAGTGATGGGGGTTTCAATTGTGTGGAGGTTGCAAGAGAAATTCATCAGGAATAAAGTGAAAGATCATGTAGGCTATTTGGGTTCCTTATAAATAGTTGAGATGGGTCTGCTGTTCTGTGCAAGTCTGATAAGCTTCTGAGGTAAAAGAAACCTGATGTCAGAATCATTTTAATGAAGTCATAGGAACTAGATACTGACTTTATATGATGTTTTGCTTTTCAGGCTCAAAGATTCTCAGGGTGTTTAATAAAGTAATTAATTAATTATTGGTAGTAATTGCAGCTAGAGAGAGCCAAGTGATACTGCAGTCAAGAAGAGGGGGTGCTAAGATATTTGGTAATAGCTTGAGCTCTTTGAAACGGTGTAACGTTTCAAGAGTGCTCACAACCTCTCCGAGTCATAATTCTCTTTATCAGAAATATCTCAGAGCCAGTTTTACACACAGATGCTGGTACTCAGGGTTCAGCCACATGACTCAGGGATGGCAGCTGAACCTGCCGGCACTTGCCCTGGGAGCCGCCGTGACGGTCCAGGTGCGTGCTCCTACCCTGCTCTGAAGGAGAGGTGATGCAGCCTGGCCTATGGGTAGTTTACAGCTAAGACGTGTTGCTGCGTTATGAGGGCAGGCTCACACAAACAGAATCCAGCAGCACAATACATCTCACCTAACGTTAACCCCTCTGCAGTCAGTGAGTCACCCCATCTTTACGTTGAGTTGGGTATGAGGAATGAATCACTTCTGGAGCTGCCTGTATTTCACCGCTGATTACAGAGGGGGACTAGATGACTAGTTTAGGCTAGACTACTAACCTTTGGCCAGTTAAACTTAGACAAAAGCAATCCCACCCTCAACTGATCGTAACTTACAACACTGTGAATACAGTGTCTGTCTGAAGCCATAAACCCTACTGGGATTTTTAGGGAGGGGCTGTCATTTTTTTTCTCCAGTCCTTTATTGAGATAAAACATTTGATCAGAGTGGCTGCTGTTTCTAAAAATGCCCACCCAGGAGTGGCTGGAAGAAGCTTCAGTTTGGTGAACCCCAAATTTGTCAAAACTGAAGCTCTCCAGAAGAAATGCCGTGGAGCCAACATGGTCATTGGCAGAAAGTCCCAATGTGGCAAAGGACGTCGGGTGCCTCGGGGCTGGATGGGACATGGGAAATGTGGTACCGCAGTGGTACCCTGATGTCGAAAGGAAGCGTAAAATGTGTGCTTACTTCTTTAGGAATAGGGAAGCGAGTTAAAGATAAACTTAACATTTGGCATATTAATTAACTTCCGTGGAACGCGGCTGTCTGGAACAAGTTCTTCATTGTCTCCTCCCTTCAGTCTCGTCTCTTAAGGTTATTTTAAACTCTCAACCCACAGGTTAAAATGGTGCTAACTGAGCCATGGTGACATTTGGTATGTCCCTTTGATAGAGAGCAACACAGAAGACCAATCTGAAAAACCAAGAGGTGTGCTCCTATTTCAGAAAAAGAGCTGGGTCTTAAGCCAAAAAATGAAGCAACTGCTGGAAAGGCAAGGAAAAGCAAGGCAAGGATTGATTACAACTGCCTTTGTATTTTTTTCAGAATGAAAGAGGAAAGATCAGTTTGTGAAAACAATAGCAAAGGTGTGGAAAAACACTGGGGGAAGGACGTGTGAGTCATTAGTGTACATAAATCTAGATATCTAAATGGTAAAGCTGGTCAAACAATTTCCAACCAAAATATTTCATAATGAAACTTGTGTTTTATGAATTTCATGTTTTTCACAAAAGTCCTGAATAAATTCCCCCTCTCCCCTAAAAAATTTACTCTTCAACAAAATTACAAATCTATGAAAATCAATATATTTTTGCCAGGAAGAACAACCACAGGTCAAAGCAAAATTTTACATGCATAGTAGAGGAAACAATATGCCCGGAGCATCTGTCGCACACAGAAATACGCTCATTTTCAGGGTGGTGGGCTTTTTTTTTGGGGGGGGGGAAGGAGTAATGGAGAAGTTGAATATAATTAATTAATATTTGTTCAGCTGAGCTGTAAGGAGGAAGAAATAGTTTGAAAATGCATGCAATGTGTAACAACTTTGTTGTTGTTGTTATAGGTAAGGGCCAGAACTGCTGTGACGAGAGTTTGAGAGAGCTCTCATGATACCATTAATGCAAAACATTCTGTACTGGCACTACTGAGTGTAGGCACTGTACCCCCTTAATCTTAAAATTTCAATATATACATACACTTTCTGTAGTCTATTAAGATTAAATATTTGTTAGCATCGTTAGACTCAATGATCCTTATGGTCCCTTCCCATTTGAGATATTCTATGATTCTATGATTCCAGTCAGCCAAATGTGTTGTAGGCCATTAGAGTGCTATATAAAGAGTCATTACTTTCTCCAGAAAAATTGTATACACTTATTTCAGTGTAATGCACTGAAAAGGAAGCTTTCGTTTTAACTCTAAAATTGGATGATGTCTTAATAGGTGACTGTACAACTCCGGCAGCTGTTAATGTGTAACTAAGTGAAAGATACTTTGGAACAATAGTTTGAGTCTGTCTGCAGTTTTCACAGTTGTGCTACAGTCAGAAACTTGTGATTTACGTGTGCTGTGATAAAACAGCTTGAATACAGTTTGCAGCAGAGAAGGAAGTAAAGGCAATTTCACTTTTAGCTGTCTTTTTTTCTAAAAGGTGTAAGTCCCCTCCCTAGCTATCGCTTTATCCCTGCTTTTATGAAAGGTAAGTCTGTCGTGAAACACTCTGAAATCATCCAGGGACTCTTGTAACATCCTCTCAGATTATTAAGCAATGCTATCTTTAATTCCCGGTGGAAAACTGAAGCAAAAAGAAATGAAAATTCCATCAAAATGGAGAAATTGCATGCTGATGCCAAAAGGAAAAAATCGTTATCTCTGAAAGAGAGCTATAAAGGAAAAAGAGGGGAAAAAATAAATAAAACAAAAAAAAAAGGAAGGAAGGAATCTCAGGCAACATCAAGCAGAAGTAGTAATCCATAAAATACTTTAAAAGAAAGCCTATGACCTGTTGGTAGCTCAAGCTATCCTCCCCAAGAAATGATACCCTTCTGCTAACATTTCTCAAAGTCTTACTCTCATGATTTTCATAACCCGTTTATGAAGTTACGATTTTACCCTTTACTCCTAAATTTGTCCTCCCCCGGCAGTCTTCCCCCTCCACACGTCTGACCCTTTGGTTTGTCGTGGTGCTTGTTATGAAAACAAGGCTGCCTGCAAGGTTGCGCGACACTCGCCATGGCCTACGCCGGGCCCACCTGCAAGTCCTGCCCTGTGTGTGCCTGAGGTGTTACCTGCTCCTCCCATGAAGGGGCAGCCATTGCATCTCTTTGCAGATGAAATCTAGGTTATTGATTTCGAGCCATCAAGGGTCGTGCAGATGCTGTTTGCTGAAACCCCAAGGCAAAGTATGAATTGCGGCACCAGGGAGACACCAGGCAATTTTTCTAGCTTCTGCCATTTCCTTGTGCTAGCACATACATCTTTTATTTTTACTTTCTGCTTTGGAGACACGTCTACGTTGTATTTCATATAAATATGTTATGTACCCTGAGATTTTCCTTGCTTTTCTAAATACGCTAGTCCTCCATACTCTAGCAGTCTGTCAAAGGTGATCAAAGAAGGAGCTGAGAGGAGACAGTTTAAAAGGGAATTGCTGATCAAAGGAATGGAAAAAAAACCGTTTTGACCAGAGATACGTGATGCTATGTCATGGGAGGATTGGTAGAGAGGGAAAAATGGTCTATTTTATTATTAAAGTAAAGGCTTTTAATAATAATAGGTTATTAAAAAAGACTCTAGTACTACTTATTATTGCCTAATAAAAATTAACTAGTGGCTTTCTGATAGCTTTTCACCTCCTTTCCTCAGTTCTTCAGCCCTAAGGGCTCTTTTCTCTTTGGTATACATTTTATTCTTTCTCTGAAGTCCCTTGAACTGATCACTTTTGAAGATAAGATACTGGACTAAACGGATCAGTATTTTTATTTATTTGCTTTAGAAAATCCACACACATTCTGAGGAAAAAAAATTGACTAAACTGACAAAGATTAAAAGCTGTGAAGGGCAAAACACATAATTGGGACAATTTTCAGTATTTGTGTGAATCAACTGGGAAGCCGCCTACTTTAGGCCAGGCTTTGTGCTGTGGGAAATGCATCCAGGCAGCTGGGATCCCGCCCGAAGCTGTAGGACGGAGCTCTCTGCACCATCCCAGCAGTGCCTTCAAACCCCGCGGCCCTCAGTGCCCACGCTGCTTGACACGGCACAAATTCAAACCAAAAATATATTTGCGGTAAAATCAGTTTACATTCTAAGACATGTAAAGAAATGACAGGCAGCTACAGGAAAGACAACAAGCACAAGTTAAAACAAAGCCAACATTTTCAAAATACTGCTAAGTATCTTAATCTATAGTTGCGCAACTTAATTACTCAACCACAGTCCTCATTAAAAGCTTCAACGGTTGTGAAAGTTCTCCAATTCTGAAAAAAAACAAACCAAAGGAGAGCTCACATTTTGTTGCCTGAATACAAGTGTAAAACCAAGCTTTTCAGAAGTAAGCAGGGATTTTTAACAAATATGATTCAGAAAGGCCAACTTCAGACGTGTCTGAGAGTCCAGTTTTGCAGAAATGCCAGATACAAACCCACCCCTTCTTGACAATGTGTCTCCTGTAGTTGGTAATTCAAAATTTTGAGAATTTTGGTTTGGATTCCTGATTAAAAATAAAATATTTTAAAATATAAGCTCAACACACACTCAATATTTAGAATTCAGAGTAGGCTTTCACTGGTCTTTCAATGCTTCGATGTGAGCAGTGCTGGAGGGAAAGCACATTTTATCACCAAATGATTGTATGGATTTGAACCTAGCTATAAAAAAAATCAGTAAGAGCACAGTTTACAATGACAAAACTTTCCAGCCTCTTTTTGATAAAGATTCATTCTTCTAAGAGATACAAGCACACAACAGAGTTATGAAATACATCAACATTTCTCCTCTCTTCTTTTCTTGCCTTTTATTTTGTTGGTTTTTTTTTTTTTTTTTTTGGCAGATTGGTTTGTAAACATGCATCCCTCATCCAATTTCTGATCTATCAACCAATAAAAAGTTAATAAAATCTGAAAATGCTAGCAACTACCTGAAACATAAAACAGAGCTACATATGGACTCTTTCCTTCTCCAGAATTAGAAATACCGTTCACTTTTTGGAGACCAATATGAAAGAACAGAGGAATAGGCAGAAAGAGAGGCAGACACATAAATAATTTTAAAACGTGACTAATGTTCTAAATCATTAAATGATGATTTTGTCATGACTTTATCACATCTCTTTCATATGCTTCACCCATTAGAAGTAATTTCTCTTCAGAATTCCTCAGTGACTTTCCTAAGAGAGTTTCACCACTGTGAAAGAAGAGCTGACAGACCAATTACAGTATCGTGGTTTTCTCCTAATTAACACTGTCTAGTTAGCAATTAAAATGAATATCACAACACAAACATTCCTGGAGTTTGCAGACATTAATGATTTAATAATCACTGTGATATGTAGAGCCGCTTCCACATGTGTTTATGTAACAGAAGCACCAAAGCCTGCTGAAGTGGAAGATGATCAAAGTCATGTTCCTAATTAGGCAATAAGCCAAAGAGAAAGGGCACATTGGTAAACTCTTCACAGTATTCATATACCCCTTAAATACTGACAAATCATGGGATTACTGGTGTGGAACACATCATGCTGGCAAGACAATCAAAGCTTTTTATCTCAGAGCTATCAAAAAATAAAATTTTCATCATAGGAAAAGAAAATTTTTACCATGGAAATTCAGGCGATCCTGAATATGAATGGGTTTTATTTTAATTTTGTACAACATCAAAATGCTGCAACCACTGAAACTTTTGGTTTCAATGATTTTGAAAGGTTTAAGTTGACAATTTTGAGAGCTTTCTTCTGAAAAGCAGCACCATAATCTATGGCCACTGAGGCTTCTAACCTCACCATCACTTCAGCGAAAGGAGAATTAGGACTGCAATTTGATTTTTTTCAAGAGAAATAGAAATAAACATAAAATGTGTTCTCTGTAGGGGACAATGATGACTAGGACTAGATGGCAGAATATTGGATTTGGCATTGTAGGGATTCCCTCAGTGTCCCATGAATAAAAGGAACTTTACACACTCATCAGTTCAGATGCTGGAAGCATTATGTTGAATGCTCTTCTCTAGAGTCACGTAAGCCATAGACCTACCCAACAGTGCTCTTCTGAGGACGACTGGCTCTGCTGCAATTGAGCTACCATGACCCTAAGAACACACAGCAACACAAATGGGTGCTGTCTCAAAAAAAAATTTTTTTTTTCTTTCATATTTACTAATAATGGCACCTTGTCAGTTTGTCCCTCCATTTGCTCCATAATTCCGAATATGTGCCCAGGCAGCCTAGAAGGCCAATGCCATCCTGGCTTGTATCAGCAGTAGTGTGGCCAGCAGGACCAGGGCAGTGATCGTCCCCCTGTACTGGGCACTGGTGAGGCCGCACCTCGAGTGCTGTGTTCAGTTCTGGGCCCCTCACTACAAGAAAGACCTTGAGGTGCTGGAGCGAGTCCAGAGAAGGGCAACGAAGGTGGGGAAGGGCCTGGAGCACAAGTCTGATGGGGAGCGGCTGAGGGAGCTGGGGGTGTTTGGTCTGGAGAAGAGGAGGCTGAGGGGGGACCTGATCGCTCTCTACAACAACCCGACAGGAGGTTGTAGCGCAGCGGGGTTTGGTCTCTTCTCCCCGGTAACTAGCGATAGGACAAGAGGAAACAGTCTCAAGTTGCGCCAGGGGAGGTTCAGGTTGGATATTAGGAAGAACTTCTTCACTGTAAGAGTTGTTAGGCATTGGAACGGGCTCCCCAGGGAGGTGGTGGAGTCACCATCCCTGGCGGTGTTCAAAAAACATTTCGATGTGCCTCTTTGAGACATGGTTTAGTGGGCATGGTGGCGTTGGGTATAAGGTTGAACTTGATGATCTTTAAGGTCTCTTCCAGCCATAACAATTCTATAATTTTATGATTCTATATAAAGAGTTTATCTGATCCTTAGACTTTGCTTAGGGCAGGAAATGTGAAATAGGAATATGGCCTTTTAACTCCACAGTTAATTTTGACAACTTCCCTTGATCCCTGGAAGATGTCTTCCAATTTTTTTTTTCTCTTCTGACCGAATGTAGGATTTGACATGCCCTTGTCACAGTAAAAAATCATCATTTCTATGGCACAACAGGAAACACATCTAAATGTCTTTGAGGAGTTTGGTTTGATTTTCTCTGGGATATTCAAGAATCCCCACCACAGTATCTCAGAACGATGCTTTGAACATTCCCTGTACTCACCGGTACCATGGCACAGCAGGTGAGCTTTGGCAGCATGTACCTGCAGTGCTCTGTAACGGTGGTTGTAAACCCTTTAGTACAAAGCGATTGCAAAAAAGTCCATTGGCAGAGGGCAAGCACAACTAGCAAATGTTTCCTTCAGCGAGAAGATGGAATTCTTGCCCAATCCTCTTAAAATTCAGTGAAGTAGCTCTTCAGAGAAGGGATTTTTTCTTATTCCTTTACTGTGAGAAACTGCAAATACACAAGTTCACCACACCCCAAAGCAAACTTACAGCGTGTGTTATTTGGCTGGAGCCATTTTTAGCTGCACAAGAGAAAACATGATTTCATAATGCCATCATTTATTCACTCTCTCTTAGCAGCCCCAGCTCATGAAGCAATTTAGGTCACCCAATAACTGTACTCAATCTCTCTACCAGCAAAGCTGGTGTTTAAGAAGAACTCCCCGTTAATCATGCTATATAATATTCAGGAATATGCATGTTATGGTGCAGTCAGTGCAGTGCACAAACATGGATGTACTAGCCATGGCTAATTAATAGGAGGCATGCAAAATAATTATGCAATAAAATACAGGGAATTCCAAGGAGATCAGTGATTTTTGGGGGGAGTTTTGCAAAGTCTAGGAGCAACGACAGAGCCTTGACCAACACATAGAGTGCAAAACTGTTCATAAATTGCACTGTCACTCATCTTTATTATCTTCGATAAAAATGGTTAGATACATGTAAAAATTACTGCCATGGTTATACACCTGTACTGATCTCACAGCTTAGCTCCCATGGATGACACTGGAGTGCCCCACAGAAGCATCCCATACTGCTGGGCCACCAGGTAGGGTGCACATTGCACTTGGGTCCCCATGCAGAAAAAACACAGCTGCCCCAAAAATATCTCTGTGACTCTGCAAGAAGTACATGTCACCCAGCTCAGCAAGGAATAAAAGCTTTTTCCTCCACTCAATTCAAAGCCTGAGGACAAGAAAGACCATGTTCCACTACTTCCCTGGTGACACGTCAGTCTGCAGAAAGCATGTCACCTTGTTGTGATGGCACCTGGAGTCAAAGATGACTTCAGCCAGGGCAGAGAGGACATCCCCCAGAGGGTAAGTGATTCAGCAAGGCATGTGGACCTGTGTCTGAGTGCCTCTCCGACAAGTGTGAAAAACTAGTGAGGACTAGTGCCCCTGTGAAGTTTTTTTTTCAGCAGGATTGCTTCACCGAGCATCAGGTGCTTGTGTGCAGTTCAGGAACCTAGGTTAGGGAAACTGTATGCAATCTGAAATTAATTTCCACATAGGCAGGTGTTTTCAATGAGAAGTAATATTAGGCAAAGACTAATCTCCCTGAGGAGAAGGGCTTGAGGGTGTTGGTTAACAAGAAGCTCAACATGACCCAACAATGTGTGCTGGCAGTCCAGAAACCCAACCGTGTCCTGGGCTGCATCCCAAGCAGCATGACCAGCAGGTCGAGGGAGGGGATTCTGCCCCTCTGCTCCGCTCTGGTGAGACCCCCCTGCAGTACTGCCTTCAGCTCTGGGGTCCTCAGCACAAGAAGGGCATGGACCTGTTGGAGCGAGTCCAGAGGAGGCCACGAAGATGATCCGAGGTCTGGAGCACCTCTGCTGTGAGGACAGGCTGAGAGAGTTGGGGTTGTTCAACCTGGAGAAGAGAAGGCTCCAGGGAGACCTTAGAGCAGCCTTCCAGTACCTAAAGGGGCCGACAAGAAAGCTGGGGAGGGACTTTTGACAAGGGCATGGAGTGACAGGACAAGGGGCAGTGGCTTTAAACTGGAAGAGGGAAGGTTTAGATTGGATATAAGGAAGAAATTCTTCCTGGTGAGGGTGGTGAGGCA
>NW_009615712.1:637-37477 GCF_000690535.1 Cariama cristata | reverse complement strand
AGGTGTCCCTGCCCATGGCAGGGGGTTGGAACTGGATGGGCTTTAAGGTCCCTTCCAACCAAACCATTTTATGATTCTGTGAAGACTGCAAAGTATGTCCACTCTACTGTGTGCTGTTATGGCATGAGATGAGGAAATGAAATATGAAGAGAGGACAGAAGAGAACTGTTTGACAGCTGGGAAAAGTGGCTTGGAAGAAGTGGGAAAAGAAAGGAGTGAGTCTCAAGACAAGGAAGAAGTCCTAGTGTAAACAGGTTTTAACATGAATCTTCTGGCCTGGAGTATGAGGGAAGCATGGTGACTTTTGTGATAGATATCCAGATAGAGTTGGTCGTAACGTGTAATGGTCCATTCAATGTCCACCTCTTACAGCACTCAGTTTGGCAAGCCTCTCTGATGCCCTCAGAGAGTTTTTCTCAATTGCAGAGCGTGATGCATGTACTCTGGACTGGGCAGTGAGCCAGATGCAAATCTGCATCCTCTTCTTCAGCCAGTCCCAGCATCCAGCATGACTTTATCTTACATCTTACAGTTTTGCATCTTACAGCTCGGCAGCCCTCCACATTTCCTCCAGCAGGTGCTGATCCACAGCCCACACAGATCTACTTAAAATGACTGAATTGACCCCACAAGTGAAAGCCTCCAGAATTTCAGATGTGCTCTCCATGTGTTAGTATTGGTCGCTAACACAAGCACTGTAAAGCTCCTGGCGTATCAGGTTTGTCTATTCCCTTACCTAAAGCTTCTCCAGCCACCTGTGCTTTGTCTCACCCTTTCCCAGCCTTGCAAGTTCCTGTTACACGGAAGAGTTTGTGAAGCAAACACCTGGGGCACGGGGCCGGTGCCAGAACCGCCTTGCTGTGGGTGCCTTTGGGGAAAAGGTTGCATGCACTGGCAGCACAAATTATGCGAGATCATTTTGCACATCCTTGAACCAAGAGCTCAGGCAGGGAATGAGGAATGTGGAGGAATCCACCTTGCCTTTGCCCTGCCTCCCTATCTGTGACCAGTGCCTATAAGGTTTGCCTGATCATCAGTTCCTGGGCTTTACCAGGAAAGCTCTACCTGCCTTCACCCACCGAGGACTATCCAGCTCAGAAACAGGAATCCATGAGGGGAAGTGCTCTGATGGACCTCATGCTCACAAAAGAGGAAGAAATGCTCAGGGATGTGAAGGTCGGGGGCAGCCTTGGCTGCAGCAACCATGAGTTTGGGATTCTGAGAGGAGGGAGCAAGGCAAAAAGCAGGATCACAACCCTGGTCTTCAGGGGAGCACAGGTTGGCCTGTTCAGAGAACTGCTTAGAAGAACTGTGTAGGATACAATCCTGGAGGGAAGAGAGGTCCAGGAGAGCGGTTCATTTTTAAAGGTCACCTTCTCTGACCTCAAGAATGGTCCATCCTGATGAGCAGCTATAAAAGCAAAAGAGCTTTGCTTAGCCCTTGCTTAGCCACTCCACTGTTCCCACACCGTGTCCAGGTTTTCACGTGAAAACCCACTTCCAAAATGGAAAACGTCCAAAGATTGCTCCCAAACCAGAGGTGCCAGGAGAGAAAGGTCTTGCTGGCCCTCCCCTTCCCTTGGCAGCCCTTTCACAGGCACACCAACACCGCGGCTCTGCCCTTGCTACACTCCTCACTAAACTCAAGCATAAAAAGGAAACAAACAGGAGGTGGAAGCAGGGACAGGAGGTAACCCAGGAGAAATACAGGGACACTGCCCGAACCTGCAGGGATGGGGTTGGGAAAGGCAAAGCCCACCTGAAGTTAAATCTGGTGGGGGGACATGCGGGGCAACAAGAAGGTCTTGAACAGGTATATCAGCAGCAAAAGGAAGACTGGGAAAAACGTGGGCTTGCTGCTGAATGGGGCAGGGGACCTGGTGACAAAGGATGAGGTAGTGATTAGGCTGAGGTACTGAACGCCGCCTTCACTTTGGTCTTTACTGGTATTGGCCTTCAGCAGATCCAGGGCCCTGAGAGCAGTGGGAAAGACTGGAACAAAAAAGACTGCCTTGCTGGAGAAGGATCATTGAGGGGACCTGTGAACACACTGGACGGACACGAGTCTGTGGGCCCTGATGGGATGCACCCACGAGTGCTGAGGGAGCTGGCCAAGGCTACTTCCCATTACCTTTCAAAAATCACGGCAACTGGGAAAGGTTCATGAGGACCGGTAGAGAGAAAATATCACTGTCTTCAAGAAAGGTGAGAAGGAGGATGCAGGGAACTACAGCCCAGGCAGCCTCACCTCCATCACAGGGAAAGTAATGGAGCAAATAATCCTGGAAAATCTTTCCAAACGCATGAAGGGCAAGAAAGTGGCTGGGAGTCGTCAGCAAGGCTTTGTAAGGGGGAAATCATGCTTGACCTGATAGCCTTCTACAATGAAACGAATGGCTGGGTGGGTGAGGGGGGAGCAGTGGATGTTTATCTTGACCTTAGCAGAGCTTTTCACGCTGTCTTTCATAACATCATTAATGACTTAGATGTTGGGGCAGAGTGAAGGCTCAGCAAGACTGCAGATGATACAAAGTTGGGAGGAGTGGTTGATAGACGGGGGGTTGCGCTACCGTTCAGAGGGACGTGACCTGAGCAGGCTGGAGAAATGGGCTGATAGGAATCTCGTGAACTTCAGTAAGGGGAAGTGCAAAGTCCTGCACCTGGGGAGGGAAAGCCCCATGCACCAAGAGAGTCTGGGAGCCAACCAGCTGGAAAGCAGATCTGCAGAGAAGGACAGCGAGGGGCCCGGGGGGACAACAATCTGACCATGAGCCAGCAATGAGCAATCGCAGCAAAGAAGGTCAAGGACCTGCTGAGCTGCAGTAGGTCAAAGGAGGTGTAAAGAAGTGGGAGGGTTTGGACTAGAGACCTCCAGAGGTCCCTTCCAACTCATCTGCTCTGTGATTCTGGGAAGACAGCAAGAGTAAGAAAGCACGCTTGTTAGTCTGTCCACCTGGAGAAGAAATTGGGGTTCTAGTTCCCATGGCAGTGTCTATCCGATTAGCTTATCTGTTGATTTTAAGGTAAAGCTCAGAAGAACAGGCTCGGCCCGTAGTTCTCAGTGAAGTGACGACTGTCACTGTCACAGCTCTCTCAGGCCTTTCCACTGCTGTAATGGAAATGACACCGCTGAAGCAGATGTGGCTATAAAATAACTGATGATGTGCTGCTTTGCACGGAGAAAAAGCAAGCAGTATTTTCAGAACTAGCATCGCCGAAAAGCTGTGACGATAAGTTTGAAAATCCTTCTGGTAAGAAGCGTATCTGAAAAGAATGCTGAAGTGCGGCTAAAACTGCTTAATTAGATACATTTTGTCCCACTCCGTGGTATTTATTCCCTTTTTTCATCCAGTGTATCATTACACATTCTGAAGGTCAGACTTCAAAGTCTTCCCTTAGGTTCTTTCATTTGCTCAAAAGTGCCTGGTCTCGATGCCCTCTGCCAAATTCCTTCCTGCAGAGGTTTTATCAAGCATTTATGAAATTTATATTTGGCCTATGATTTTTCTTTTCTAAGGCTGGGGGAGATATGAAACTCATCCAATTTTAATTAGTACTTTAAATGGGTCATTATCATATCTGAAATATCTGAATGAGGTTCTTGGCGCTGGCACATCTCAGAGGGCGGCACATTGAGATGCTTTACGTAACACGGATGCAATGCAAGAGGGAGCTCTATAACTTTCCCCAAAAAGTGGTGCAATGTGGAAGGCTGCATACTAGATGAGAACTCCCGGGGGAGACCCAGAGCAAGCAAGTGCCTATTATGTCCACATGTCGCAAGGACATTTTTGGTTCTTTGCTAAATGTGCAGGGTGTCAACAAAAGAGGCAGAGGCTTGGACTTGTGCCTCACAGCGGAGGCTAAGACGGAGCTTCAGTGCCCTCCCTGGCAGTCACCGGGCAAGGAGGAGCAGCATCTCCCACCGAGACACAGCCCAAGTCCCAGCCACCTCATTACAAAAGTGACTTCTTGCCAGCCAGTAACACCAGTGGAGAAACCCTGGGGAAAACTGCTCTGACAGCCTTTTCATGTTCCTCCTGCATATTTGCATGTGGTTTTCCTCCACTCCTTTTGGCCTTTTCACGGTGTTTGGTTTTTCTTACCTTCCTGCTTTGGATAGAGACGTAACGATCAGTGCCAGCCTCTGCTGAGGATCAGACTCCTTTTCAAAGTCCTTTTAAATAACACCAGGCAGTAAGCAAGCCACATCAACTGTTACGCCTTACCACCCCACCCTGTGATGTCCTTTGGGGCAGCTGGATCCCAGCACTCTCATTTTTAACCCATGTTGGATTCCCAGCTATGCTGCCAAGAAGAGTTAAAAATGAACACGCCTGACAGTATCACTGCAGACAATCTTGTGTTACTTGACTCCTGCCTGCTCATTTGGGTGAACGAACAGTCTGTGATCCCTAATGATCTTACTACATCCTGCAAAGAACAAGTATTTTTTTACCCACGACTACTTATCTCATGTTTAGTTACTGGGTGGTAACCTCCAATATCGAATCTTGCCCCTGATAATACAGGCCTGCAAGGCTGCAGAGAGAGGAGAGCAAATAGCCCGCTCAGCAGGGTCCCCCGCCGCCCTCGGATAAAAGGGAACGTGGGCAGAGGTGCACCTTGACCAGCTGGAAATTGGGAATGTGTTTGCAGGAGCTCAGGTTGCAGCCTGGGTAAAAGCTTTGCTTGTGTCCCGGGTGGAGCAAGCAGCAGTGGCTGCTGTTGGCTGGTGTGTGTGGAATTAAAGCCAGTGACAGGTAAAAAAAGAAAAAGAAAAAAAAAAAAAAAAGAAGAAAAAAGACATGGGACAGAGCAAGGAACAAGGGCCGGTTGATGTTATCGGTCAGCTGCAAACAGCAGGGCAGGGGAGGGAAGGGAGGGATGCTCTTCCCAGTTAATCCAGCCTCTGCCGGCTCAAAGGCTTTCCTTTTAACTCCCGTTCCCAGAACAGTGAAACAAGGAAGAAAAACAAGGAGAAGAGCCTTGGAGGTGGGCAAGGCAAATAAAATACGGTATTGGCAGAGTGTCCTAACGTGAGCAAGGAGAGGAAACCGTAAAACGTGTTCTTACTCAAAACAGATGGTTAGTTTTTCACCTTGAACAGCAATTACCTGTTTCTTCCAAAACAAGTTTAGTAGCATTCATGTTAGGGGTGGTATCGTCTTCTGTTTCCTCCACACTTACCTGCGTTAGAATACACAAAACTGGGCAGCAATTAATATTTCAAACCTGAATCCAGCCAGGCACTTAAATACAGCCTTAAATTGAGGCACATCATGCATCCCACCAAAGAAAACAAGCTATTGATTTGATTAAAATTTAACAGGTAGTTGAATGCTTTGCTAGACTGAGATCTCCCAGATGCTTTTACTTGCTAATTCCCCAGAGGGCTGAACAAACGATGCACCCTATCCTGCTCCCAGGCAAAGTCTGTTTGCCGAGCTGCGCTCCGGCCTGGGAGGCTCCGTGCCCCCAGGTCCCTCCAGGTCAGCGCTGGAGCACGTCCTCGCCTGGGGCTGCCTCGGCGGGTCACTGCCCTCGCACCTCCTCCCTGTCCCGGCTGAAATGAGCCAGGGTTGGCCTGAAGGGTTTAAATATAGACTGAGCCTTGCTAAGCCAGCTCACTTTGGGTGATGGAGATCAAAGAGTCTGCGTTGAGCCAAAAGGTTTAGGAGGATGGTAACTTCTGTCTTGGCAATGATGCTGGAGGTGGTACCCTCTCCATCCCGCACACCTGAGCCCCAGGGAGGGGCATGTTAGCTGCCAGGCTGAAAACATCTCGGTAAAACTGTAATTTTTTTTTCATTCGGCAATCAAGGGAATAAAACACAGACCACTCTTTTTACTGGGCAGAGAATACATTTACTTGGCTTCATATTCACTTCATGTCACAAATTGTTGGTGACTCCTCAAACAGAAAGAATAGATGTGGGCACCTCTTCTGCAGGTGCAAACGCAGGGCAGAGTGTCTGTTGTCAGAAGTCTCCCCTTTGGAGTTGAGTCATGAAGCAGAGTCATTATTTTTGTTCCTCCAAGATATTTACATGTACTTGAAAAAAAGGAACATTTCCCAACCACTGGAAAATTATTGTAGGTGTAGACTGAAGCTGTAAGTTCCTTTCATTCGCAAGGCTGCCTGTATAAAATGAAGAAGGTTGTACAATTCCCTTAAGCTATACATGTCCTGGGCTTCAAAGCACGTACGGGAAACACACCTACAAAAATACATGGATTTCTGAAGCCTCAGGTTAAAAATGTAATACATGGCTTATTGACTTGGCATATTATGCTCAGTCTAGTAATTCTGTACCGTGCTATGCAATTAAAAATGTCAAGCTGCTAGGGGAAATTCAAACTATCCTCCTCAAAGAAATATCCACGCTGTGACTCAGAATTGGCTTTGGGCATAGGCAAAGCAGGGAAGAAGATTGCTGGGAAGGCAAACCCACCACAGCTTAGCAGTGTACATACCACAGCCTTGAAAAATCCTTAAAAACGGGCTGAATTGTAGATGCTTTAGTTAGGGCAAATGAATCCAGTCTTATAGTAGATGCATTAATTACTCGTCTCCAGTGACTGCACGTGGAGCTGGGGCCTGGCAGTCTGGGCAAACTTCTCACCCCTCCACGGAGCTCGGGCACCTCGAGTTGCACTGCCTACGCCTGTCTTGTAGTGGGGGCGAAAAAAAGGCTGTTGTGGGTGTGAGGATGCGGTAAGCCATTTTTTGTAGCTTTTTCAAGTAAGCAATCAAACAGAAGAAAATCCTCCGTGCATTGTGGTTTACTCCAAAACTGTTGAGAAAATCTGGATTGTTGCTGTCTTTGGCTGTTAAACTTGATTAATATGGCCAAGCAGAAGCAAACACAGCAGTAAAGTGTTTAAAAAGTACTGTTCTCCTCTCTGTTATTTTCCAAATGACTTTTTTCCTTTCTGACTGTGTTACTCATTAGATTGTATTTCAAAGGCCAGTAATCAGGCTAAGTGCCTGTGGCTTGCTGGGAGAGATGCAGTTTAGGAAGCCCACGGTGCACGACCCCATTTCAGCAGTGAGTTGAGATGGGGCATTCCAGGTGTAAGCACCTCCAGGACTCCTCGATGAAAAAAATACAGGCATTTCTTGAAATGCTGATTGCAGTGCACTTGCACAAGGCTTTCTGGCAGGCAAGAAAGCAACCCTGGAACTGCTATTCATCATTCACGGCTGTTACTTCTCAAAAGGGACACTGTAAAGGATTAGAGATGGGATTGAAGAAGGCGCAGTGGGGAGTACGGACCTACCTTTGCCCATCAAGCCCATGGTCTCTAACCTCGCCGTAGCTGACTGCTGCTGTACCATCAGTCCTTCAGTGCCTCCAGTTGCCCGTACCAACAGGTGCCAGTCCAAGATCAAAAGAAATCACAGCAAATACAGCTTTTCTGCACGTACTGTAAACATGGAGAGGTACCAGGGCTGTAAAGAAATGTGAATAAAGACAGCTTCTTTAGGTTTTTTCCTCCAAGTTATATCGGAATCCAAGGTATTTTGGAGAAACAGACGGAGAAAGAAGGATGGCCTTCAGCCAGACACCACTCGGTCCTTTGCTTGCAGAAACAAATGCAACGAGGGGTTGCTTGGTGTTAGCTGTTTGCTTATCGCGGCACTGTCAAGACCTGTTTGGGCTGCTCCGTCCTATTCCAGTAGCTGTGTGCTCTGCAGGGCAAAATAATATTAATCTTCAGCACTTCTAGAGTGCTTCACATTTTACCAGGGCTTCACAAATATGAACTGAACTGCAGTCATAACGTCGATGCGTGAAGTAGTGAGCTGACAGCGAGGTAAGATAGCAAACACTGTCTTCCTCCTTCTGCAGTTTGATAACACAGCCTCACTCCTGAAATGACAGTGTCAAAACAAGTTTCTGTGATCGTAAATCTGGACAGTGGTCTGAATATAGTGTAATTATGTTGGGTTTGTGGGTTTTTTTGTGAAAGTCCTTTGGGAAAAACAGCAGAAACATCACTTTCCATGGGTTAAAATGACCTTGAAAAACAGAAGGCTGGTGGGTGCAGAGGAACGCGCCTCCCAAAGAGCTTGCAGGAAGAAATCAGCCACAAATGAAACAGAATCGAATGGCAGGGAGGACAATAAGGGTAGACTTAGACTGAAAGGTTTGGTCCTGCAAAGATCCATGGACATGGTGACCTCTGCACGCTGGGGCTCTGCACAGGTCCTCAGTGACTACGTCCAGCATCAGAGGGCTCCGCCGGGCATAACCTGAGAGCCCAGCTGCTCGGACAGGGCTGTCAGAGGGGCAGGGGCTGCCCTCAAGACCGTGATGGGGGGTAGAGAAACTGTACCCGTGTATGACAAAGACTGAATCATCTGATGAGGGTAAATACCCTTCTGGAGGGTGTTATTGAGGGCAGAGAAGATAAGGTTGGTCCTTCAGCCCTCTTTCAGTTGATTCACATCCGTAGAAAAAGCAGGGTGCCGGGGTTCACACTGTTAATATTTGTTAATTAAGTGCATTGGAAAATTGTCTCAGTATTAAGCTACATAGTTAAATCTGTAAATTTGAAAACTGGCAGCTGTCTCAGGTGAGATGTTTCTGTTTTCACGACCTAATCCATAGTAGTAATGCCCACAAATAACCTGTCAGAAGATGTAAAAGAAGAGACAATTAGCTTAAATTCTGTGGTTTATTACTGATTACAGTGGCTATTTCATCATTGTCTTAAAATGGAACAGTTATTAAAGACGTCGTCTTTCCTTAATTTTAAGGCTGTACAATTTATAAAGCTTTGTTGTAAGACCATTTGACTAAGGTATCTCCAGTGGCTCTGAGGAAAGCACTTTGGGTGCAGAACAAGGGGGATGTTCACATTACCGGAGTGCAGAGTTAAAATTGTTCTCCCCGTTTCTATAATATTGAACACTGCTGCAAGAACAGCGTAGCTTTTTGTTGCTAAGCATCAGAAAAGGCATCCTGCTCAGTGAAACAGGCTGCCTACCCATCACACAAACCAGAAGGAGAACATCTGCGTTTTGCTAGGATCGAGGTTTAACCTGACTCCACTAAGAACATCTAACTAAGCCTTTCTTAATTTGTTCGTTGGCACTGCAAATGGAATATTCGTGTGTCAATTCAATTAAGGCCTTTATAAGTAAACGCAGGATAAATCAAGTAGTCATCAGGATCTGGTGGACATTAAGTCCCATGCCAGGCTCCTCATGAAATTAATCCCCGGTTCCTTAGGAGTTCCCGGACAGGAGTTTGCCTCTGTTTTCTCTCATGGCAGGGCTGGACTGATAGGAAGCGACCAAACAGCAGCTCTTTATCTAAATCACGGAGCTGCCGCACCGCCATGCAAGGGAATAGTCTTTGCTCAAACCAAACAAGCAGGCCAATTAAACAGGTAGATTTTCTTCTTTGGAAAAAGCTGTTATCACACCTCTTTCTCTAAGCCGCAAGGCTGACCATCCAGTCAGTGCGTTTGCCTCTCCGGTTGAGATATCGATATGTTGCTGCTGCGAAAGCACGGGAAACCAGGTCGGGTTTTAGCTATTTTTTTTCTCTTTGCTAGTTAAGACCCTCTCATGTAAGGCCACTTCACTGGACTTGCTGGAGTACGCAATAGCTCCCTGGGAAGTTTTGTGAAGGAAATAGAGTTACCTGATAACATGAGCTGTATCATAACATTTAACGTTGTGCTTAAAAACCTAATCCTCAAGTTAAGTGAGTATGTGGAAATTTCAGCTCATCACAATAATAAATATTAGCTTTGTCAGATGTCACTGCTGTGGAAGAAAGCTTGAAAATGAGTACCCAAAAACTCACAAACCATGAAATGCACAAAAATAATTCAGACTAGTTTCTACTTTAAAAAAAAAAATTATAAAACATGAGACCCAAATTTCCATAATGAAAACACATGACCTATTTTTATTTGTATGTTCTTTCATTTTTAAAGAAAGTTCTCGAAAGGTATTGATGCCTGTGCCTAAAAACATTAAACACAGTTTTCATTTAATTGCAAACTAGCAAGAGTGTCACACGCTTTCTTACACTGGCATTGCTACTGTTTATAAAGGGGCTTTGGAAAAACAAACATCCACCAAAATGTTTAGAGTTTCATTTTCTTTTCATTCTTACACTTAAGCAATCGGTTTTATTTCTGGATTTGTTTAGAGTTTGTTCTCAAAACACTCATGGGCACTTTAATCTCTGCCCAAATCCCTTTTTTAGCCTGCAGAGGCCTTTTGCAATTTAAGATGAAAAACATTTATTCTTGCTCTGCATGGATACTTCATTTCGGTGGGCACAGGAATGTCGTTCTAGCTCCGTGTCTTTTTACAGGGAAGCCTGGATGAGGGGCGAGCGACCGTAATAAGAGGGAGTAGGGCCACATCGGGGCTGACTATGGCTTTTTTGGCAGCTGTTCGCCCCTGCACCCTTTTGCCAGTTTACCTGGTAGAGATTCTGCCTCCAGTTTCAAATCTTTTACCCACATAGAGATGCATGACTGCAGAAATTACCTACCTCTTACCAGAACTTATTACAAACCTTGTCCTCTGCGCTACATTTTTTTCCAGTCCCTACCTGACTTGACTTTGCCAATTTTTCCACGGTTTCCCCTTGTTCCCTCCAGCCTTCTCCTGCAGCATTTCCCACACATTTAACCTCACCCAGCAGTAGCCGTCAGCACAGCTCAACGAGCCCATGACGAGGCTTGATTTACTGTGGCCAACCTGGCTTCTCTGGGACTTAACGTTATCGCCGTCGGAGCTCTTGTTTTCTGGTACCTGGGAGACGTGGGAAAGGAGTCAGAAATCTTCCACTCGGTGTTCAACTGAGCAGGTTATTTGTGTGTAACAAGTCCGAGATAGGTATTGACAGCTGTCTTCCACAACTGGTACCTTGAGAAAAATGCCCCTGAGGGCTGCTTTGAGAGCTACCTATATTTAGAAGAACGCTAAAGGAAAGAGCAGTTATTAAATTCGTTCTACATGGGCATCGTACCAAGGAGTTTTGTTTTCTTACAGCCGTGCCACCTCCAACAGTCGGTGACAACAGAAGATCATCAGGGATCGAAAGCCCTATCGCAAGGCTCCAAGTAAGACTGATGAAAAATGGCATATGGTTGTCTGGGGAGGACCCTTCACACTCCTAAAATCCTGTAAAATTTGAACATAAATAACGTGAAGTCAATAGTGTTGACCTTCTGAGAGAGAAAGCCACACTAGTGATGCTAATCTGTTCTTTTCACCTCTTTTTTTCTTATATAAAGATATTTATTCTAGGCAGGTCTCAATTACCTTTAATGGGTGTCTTAGGTGATGCTAGTGGCAACCTTGTAAAAAGTGCTTAGAGAATTCAAGAGCGAAGTCAGCTTTAATAACGAACGGCAGTATATTTGCAGATCGGTGAAATATCTGTGCTGAAAACCTGCTGTGGTTTGTAGTGGAAATTCAAGCAGAAATCCTGTTATCTCCTGCTCAGTTGTGCATACGCTGTCCCTGCGGCAGGCCAATATATCTATTGAGCTCTTTGAAAGCAAAACATGGGACTTCTACCTGGATTTGCCATCCCGGAAAAAGGCAGACTGTGTCCAGATAAATTTGTCCAAGCAATTATCAGGACGAGCTTGAAATAACATGAAAAAAAGGCCTCTTCCACAGAATTTCTTCCTCTTCAGGTCTGCAGGCAGCCTCTCACGCATCCCTTTGGTCCCACCTCCCACCTCTCCCCTCCTGCGGTTCTTTCCAGGAGGGTCTCTTGTGCCACGCGGACTTCTCCAACTCGGCAGTGTCACCTGGGCAGAACGTGAGGATTCCCTGCTTTTGTCCATGACTTCTGGATTGCCCAGCATCCAGAAACCACAGCGATGCTCATCGGGGAGGAAGGGTGCTCTTCAGCACACATACAAGAGTCTGATTCTTTGGGAGTGTGTGTGGGGGGGTGATTTTAGTGCCCGGACTGCATAGATGATCTGTGTTTCTGCTGTGTGTTTGACATGCTCAGGATGTCTCACTATGCAGAATTAATGTATGCGCAGTAGGTTTGATCCTTCCCAGATGTATTAAGCCCATTAAGTACGTACTGCACTGAAGCCTGCAAAAATCTTTCTGTCAAGAAAATCCATTTATCATAGCAGGCCCTGAAATGACCTTCCCAAGAGTCAGTGTCTAAAAATGAATTAAATTTTCACTACCTTTCCAAGAGGCCGTATGAAGCCAGAAGCCCAAACCCCGAACAGAACTCCAATTCAATCCCAAATGAGTTATTGCTCTCCTTCTTTCCGTGGTTATTTGTTTATAGCAAGTACCTGGTGGAGCACTGAGTGTGGTCTCTTCCCTCTCATACACCCACCTCTGCCATACAGGGATCAAGTTGCCACACTGGAAGAAAAGCAGGGGGGATGTCTTCTATTTTTTTTTCAAGAACAGTCCTACAGGATATAAAATAGTATTTAGGTTGGATATTAGGAAGAACTTCTTCACTGTAAGAGTCGTTAGGCATTGGAACGGGCTCCCCAGGGAGGTGGTGGAGTCACCATCCCTGGAGGTGTTCAAAAAACGTTTAGATGTGGCGCTTCAGGACATGGTTTAGCGGGCATGGTGGCATCGGGTAGAAAGTTGGACTTGATGATCTTTGAGGTCTCTTCCAACCATAACGATTCTATGATTCCATGATTTTTTGCCTGTATTATCAGAAATTACACAGTTCACAAAAGTCAGCAACCACATTTTTGCCAGCAGATTGCCAGTTGTTTCTAGTTTGCAAAGCATCCAAAAACGTTTCAACTACTGGACCAATTTCAAATTTTTACACTCAAACCCTGTCAGTTTTATAGATTGTAGGGGCAATGAAAATATCTGGCAGGCTCAGGGCTCAATACTGACTTTGCCACATCCAGTTTATTCATATTGTGCCCTTGTAAAGGGTGCCAAGGACTAGAATATCACGAGTTGTCTAGTTTTATTCCCTTCAACTCTCAACAGTCCTGTTAAACCCCACAAACTGAGAGGCTCATGCAATTCTTTCCCTCGTCATCACTTCACGGAGAGAAGGCTAAAGCTCCCCTGACAATGTGGCACCTATCCTGCTCTGCGGGCCAGCATCCTCAACGGAGGTGGCCAGTCTGGCCGGGATGCCAGCGGGAGAGGAGCATCACGGGGATGCATCACTGGTGGCAGGTGAGTACCACATTCCAGCTATCCTTGCCAGAAGGCGTATTCCCAGCCTGGCCCCACAGTCCCTCCCCGGCATCCAGTTCTCTCAGTCCCCTCTGCCAAATGTGGGCAAGTGGGCAAACAAAAGAGAGGATTTATGCAGATACTGCCCTACACAGCTTCATGAGGTGGGCTGCAACGTCATCTTCAGCTAGTAAAAGAAACCTGGTTAACCACAGTGAGATCTCCGCAAAACCAAAAAGCAGACAAACGCCCTGGATTCTGGAGGCGCGATTAAATCACATGCCCTGTAAGCTCTAATTATTATAATCGCTTTTGATATGCGCTGTGAAACATTCACCTGGCTTTCATCTCTCCCTCTGTCTGCTGTTTGTGGTTGAAGCACAAGTGACGTTTATTCTGGGCTAAAAGACAGCTTTGTTCCAGACCAGATGTCTCATTTACTGCACATATGTCAGCCCTGCAGGTGCTATCACAGACTCAAGAAACAGCAAGTTTTGGAGCAATTTTCAAGTAACAACACAATGTCAAGATATTACTTAGACAAAATAATAAAACACTTTCTCTGCCTCAGTCATAGCAAGTTTTGAGTTTGGTTTTTTTTTTTCCCCAGACAGTGAGTTATACTGTGATTTCTCTTCCATCACTAAAACTGAGAATAACTCCACTGACTTCAGAGGAAGATTTTGCATCGAAGCCAAGCTACTAAGAGTGAAATTTTAAACCAGCCCATGGACATGCTGCATATTTGAGGGACTTGGCTGGTTTAACACTTTAATTCTTCAGGGACTGGCTTTAGATTTTCCTGTCCCTGATGCAGTGAAAACAAATCCAAGCTTTCAATGAGTAATTTATGAATCTCAGCTTTTGGGGGCCAAATTTTACTCCAGAGTTTCACATGAACATTATATCACCTAGATGTGAACAGCAGAAAGTGTCCTTCCATATTTAATCCAGCTGTTACATCACATAACATACCAACTGACTTCTCCCTTTCACCCATCACAAAAGAACCGTAGGATCTTCCTTCTTGCTTTTTTAAAATCTGCGTTGGGGAGCTGTTGATTTTTTTTTTTACAGTGACAGCTTGCTGTCATTGCAAATACAGGTCCTCCTCAAATGTAAATTGCAAGTGATCCATTTGTGTTTCTTCACAAGGGAGTTAAATTTAGATTTTAAGATATGAAGAGCAGATTGCTCCAGTGGCTCCTAATCAAACACTTGCAGTTAAAACTTTGCTGCTTCTTAGGCTGTATGACTGCCATAAATGGGTAGATGATTATGGTCCAAATCTACAAAAGTACCTAAAGAAGAAACTAGATAGAACCAGGCTTTTCAACACTTTTCAACTCAAAAACACTGCCTTATCTCACACAGACTAGGAAAAAATTTGGTGTGGCATTAAGTTATACTTTCGTATCTACAAAGTGCTGCATCTGTCTTGGGAGGAAATCACTGCTCCCCATCCATGGGTGGTCAAATCCACCAGCCAAGCTTCCCCCTGACAGATGAGAACTCCGCACGTTGCACCACTACCACATCTAATAACGCTTTGCTTGCGGATACCTGGGGACATCTTGGGCCAATTTCTGCCACAGATCCAGAGACAACCACATCAACTCTACACGAGCCAACACTGGAGCTAGACCCATCAATGAGCAAGGAGAAAGACATACGGGCTGCCACATGGCACTCTAAAAACCTTTGGTTGTGGATCTGAGGCATAGTATAAACCACAGTGCCCTTTTATAGCTGTGTTGCTGGCCCTGTGTTAGATGGAAATTAAGATCTCTTTTTTAAAAAGTTGCATCTTCAGAAGAACTATAACAGAACAAAAAAACTCAAGAAGAAATCCCCAAACCCTGCCACCCACCCCCAAAACTGTAAAAGGCCAGAATTTATTATTATCCTCTCTAAAGGGTGGTCCTCTTGACACAGAAGAGCAAACTGTTAATAATGGGTAATAAAGCCCCGTCACAAACAGCTTTTATGGCTTTTTGCTTTGTTTTGTAATCTGTTTCCACAATATGTAAGTGCAAGAAGTGGATAAAACACTTTTTCTTTTTTTTTTTTAAGAAACTACAAATATAAATAATTTGTCTTCTTTCTTCAAGCCTTTAAGAAACCAATCTGCCTTTCATTTTGCATTGGTGCGTGCTTATGTTTTCATTTTTTTGAGCTCTCTCCACTTTGTCTTTACTGACCAGTTTCAGGGAGCACACGGTGTTTGAAATGATGAGCCAAGAGAAACTCGCTATGTGATGTCCAGCACACAAATTCACAAGCCAAAAATGGGTCCACAGCTCAAGCTTAGGAAGAGTTTATTTTTTTCTTTCATACAAAATGTTTAAAGAGTATTTTACTTTACACATTAAAATGAGCAGAAATGTTGAAGTTTGAGTACAAACATACAATTTACAAGCAGTTGACTTTTCTGAAATACGTGTGTGGAGCTGAGGTGTGCTGACAGCCAGCATGGAGCAGATTCCGCTGCCTCTGTTTCCCTTCCATGGAAAATGAGGATGTGCTCAGCCAAGCAATTCTCCCCATAACTTTAAGTTTTGACCTAAACCACAGGAAAGAGAGGCTGTATAGCACAGTGAAGGTAGACAGACTTGTGCTGCCCTTAAGCTATATTACAGGGGATGACAGTAATACAGCCATCGGAGGAATTAAGGATGAAAATATGCCATGTTCAAAGTCTGTAGATGGCTTGCATTTTGCTTGCTAGCCCATATCACACTTTTACAGGTATCCTCTCTTCTGCCAGTAAGATAAATTTTAGTGTAGATGATTAATTCTAATCCAGAGCATCACCTTCATTTTGCTATGTAGTAACCATATGAGATTAAGGCACATGCTGACGTCTGCTGAATTAACGCACCTGCATAAGTAACTTGTGGTGTACCCACTGGATTATCTCATTGTGTGTATGTCTATTTTTGCTCTATGTTGAGATTTTTGTTTGAAAATCCTGCCTCTGAAATCATTGGGAAATTTGCTGCAGCCAGCCACAATTTCAGCAAGTCATTACTACTATCTGGAGAAATGCAGTAAAAGATTTGAGATACCTTTAAGTACTATAAAGGAAACTTTTTACTCTCCACTGTGGATTAACATATTATATAGTTCAAGAAATAAATACATACAGTTCCAGGGCTTCTCGTTGTTCCTCATAATGCAAATAGTCTGCACAGCCTGTCAGTCAAGCTATTTCTTATTTCCAGGATTCCCTTTACAGTGCTACTTGCTCAAAAATTGATGAAAGATTACTTATAAAGGATAACAGCCTTATAGTTTGGAGACAGAATGTTTTCTTGCCACTTACTTCCCGCTTTTAGGTACTTTATTTTCCTGTTCTTACAGCTAAAACTGCCAAGATGCAGGATGGATAAGAATTCAACTTGATGCAGAAATGTGAGGAGTGCTTCATAGAAAACACAACACCCTATCAATAATCCAGGATATTCATCTCTTCCAGAAAAACCTCATTTGTTCATATTTTAATTAATAATCCTGAAATCAGCATTATACATGCTAAATCAGCAGACATTAAGATGAACACTATATACAATTACTCCAAATTCAAGCTGTAGGTCTGCAGATCACATTTATCCTTTAGACCTCAATATACATCCATAATCGGGGGAGGTCAAGGGGATCTGTACAGCTTAGAACTTGCTAGAGCACCGCCTCAGGTATTATATGACTTGTACAACAGTTATACGACTTGCCGTGTGTAATTATCTGTAGGGTTAGTGCTTCAAAATTAGGGCCGTAGTGATGTATCCTTCATAAAGTCAGAAAGTTGTCTGTGTAAATGACTAATAGGTGCAAATGCCATGACACCAGCAGCTGGTTCTCTTTCTGAACTGGTACGATCCTGGTCTTCAGTAACTGCTAATTAACCAAACAAGGCTCCCAGATAAAAGGCGAAATTCTAGCTGTACTGCAGCAAATGCCAATACTGACATCAGGATGGCCAGGATTTTATTTGCAAAATTGAGTTTATGTTCTTAAAAGAGAACACATTGAATTTCCTTTTTTAAAAAAATCATTTGCAGCACAAAAGTTAGGTAACATGTACTACCCCATCCACAGTAACCTTCCTGTGGTTACTTCTTCCAGTAGATATTTTTGAGACAAAGGCAAAAGTTGAAAAAAAACCTTTCTTTGTGATGACGTGCAACTAGAACAAGAATCAGCAGAACACAGGGAATTCAAAGCAGGGAAATGCTGGAAGGAAACCAGAGAAATATTCAGGTACCTGACTGTTCAGATATGGTCTGTGCTGCTGAAAGCCAGCTCAGTTTTCTCATTAAATCAGCCAGATAGACAGGAGATGTTGTCTCTCCCTGTGAACCTTAGACCATCAAGGCTACTACTAAAGACTGATAACACAAATACATTGGCCTATTACTCAAAGGTTGACTTGCAGAAGATGAGAGAGTAAAATCAAAGAAAGAAAACATAAAACTTGTCACATAACACCTATAGGCTTCATAACATGTATTTTACAGCAGTCCATTCACCGAGTGATTAAATTGTTTGGGACATTTGTGTTAAAAGTAAACTACAGATTGTCAAACTCTTAAATTTTCAGTAAATACACAGCATGACATTTGTAGATAGGCACTTTGAGTTACAGGCTGCAGACTATATGTTTTTAACTGTTACATGCTAGCTCCCCTTCCCCAATAAAAGTCATCAGCAATTTGTCAGAAAAGATTTTTTCTTGTCACATGACACATACTTAATTATATCTGTTATTTAATTTTGGTGGTGTGTGAATGGACTTATAAATAAAATTCATATGAAATGTGAGATTACCTCCTCATTTTATGCATTTGGTATATTTATTTTGGATACTCTTATCAGTTGGATAAACAACTAAAATATAAAATGGCAATAATCTGTAAACTGCATAAATCAAAGTTAACTTTATTGTCTTAAGAATAAATGAAAGGTAAGATTGCGCATCATCCATCAGTTAGTACTAAACAGTGCAAGAGTCCAATTTCTTTCCTTGACAGCTTTGGAAGAAGAAACAGATACCATCAAATGGAAATGGCGATTCTTTTTTCTCTTCCATTAGAGGTGCAGCTTCTTATTACTTTGTCTGTCTCAGGTAAGCTCAGTAAAAGGCACACATTTCTTTTCACTCGGTCTCTAGGTAACCATGAAAATAGCTGTATACTTGACATTGGACCCAAGTTGTTCCGAATGAGAGGGAATAGATTTTGTGCCATCCAAAACCTGTACTATTTCATATTATGGGGGAAAAAGTGATTTCTGATCTGGAGGCTAAAAACGTGGAACGATTTTCCCTAACAGGTCTCGGGGCGCACTACTGAAGAAGGCTGAACTTCAGCGCATGTCAGTGCAATTCGGATCGGGCTTTCTGTGCCTCCGCAAGCAAACCAAAACTTGCCGCTTAACTCCCAGAGTTCAAATCCAGCTTTGATGAAGTAGGCCAGGGGCAGAAGAAAACATTCGGAATGGCTAAAGCAAACAAGAGGTCATGGTTTGCTCTAGGAGGCAGACGTAGTCTATTACTTTCACGGTAATGTTTTAACTCAAGGGAGAAGCCTTATGTAGGCAAGTATGTAATCATATATACTCACGTATATACCACACCTCTTTCTAAAGGAACCGGGCATTATATGCATTTCCCAATTGGACAGAAAGTGGTCTTTTTTCAAATTCAGTACTTGCATGAAAATGGCCTTAAGTGGTTTTGGCAACATAAGAAAATTAAACATTTGTGTTTTTTTCTCTTCCCTACTCTCTCACTTTTATCTAAAGTCACTGTATTTTAACAAATCCAAGCATTTGGAGCACACCGATGAAAGCTGCTGCATAGGATTCACATAACTTGGGACCGCATTTGTCAGGTTTATATCTACAGGGTATCACCAACTTGGGAAAGTATTTATTAAATATGTAGACTACCACTGGGAACATGTCGGCACCGCACGTGGAATGGCTGCCGCTTTGCACCGTTGGACACTCCCATCCCCTGGGCCTGGGTCTGCGGCTCCTCTCTGCCCTCCGTGTCGTCTGGACCAGAAATCAGCAAATCAGGGATAAAAATGAACTCAGGTTTCTTCAGAGAGCACAAAAGCATTTGGGGGGGTTATTTAACATTAACAGAATTAATTTGACACTGTTTCAGTAATTTCTGTGAGGACTGCTTTCATCAGCTTTGTTAATAATAATCATATAGCGTTCTGAGATGCAAAAAAGCTACTTTAATTTTTCCTTCGTGGAGAAGACACTTTGGGGTTTGCTTTTGTCTCCTTTGGATTTGTTTCAAAAGCTGCAACCTTGGCTGATTTGAAAATGTATAAAGGGTAAAGGCTTCTAAAATGACATTTTTTGACCAAAAAATAAGTGCATCCACCCTGAGTTGCAAACACTAACTTATTATTAGTCAGCCATTCTCAAGGAAATAAAACAATATTAACATTTAATTCCAAACCTGGCATCAATACAATGCTGGTCAGGCAGCAATTAAAGTTACCAGCAGAGAGAAGAGTAGAGAGATGAAGAGAAAAAGTGAGAGTGTAAGGGAAACTGCTTGCTCTTGAGAGATTAAGCTGGAAAAACAGGTGCAAGGAAGCTTTAAAAGTATTTCAAATGCTGGAGAACTTTAATAATGCCAATATTTCTAAAACTATGGTGTGGCATAGCACCCTTTTGTTTGGATGTAGCATAAATAGTTAAAAGTGCTTGGAAGAGCAGTAAGATGTACTGTATTCTGTACATCACAGAATCATAGAATCGTTATGGTTGGAAAAGCCCTCAAAGATCATCAAGTCCAACCTTATACCCAACGCCACCATGCCCGCTAAACCCACTAAACCATGTCCTGAAGCGCCACATCTAAACGTTTTTTGAACACCTCCAGGGACGATGACTCCACCACCTCCCTGGGCAGCCTGTTCCAGTGCCTAACGACTCTTACAGTGAAGAAGTTCTTTCTGATGTCCAGCCTGAACCTCCCCTTGCGCATCTTGAGACCGTTTCCTCTTGTCCTATCGCTAGTTATCAGGGAGAAAAGGCCGACCCCCACCTGGCTACACCCTCCTTTCAGGTCGTTGTAGAGTGCGATCAGGTCTCCCCTCAGCCTCCTCTTCCCCAGACTAAACACCCCCAGCTCCCTCAGCCGCTCCCCATCAGACTTGTGCTCCAGGCCCTTCACCAGCTGAAGGGCACAATTCCAGCAATGCTTGAATAGGATTTAATTCACCTGGTCTTAGTTATCTGATCAGTCATCTACCTGAGTCACTTGAGGTTCCTCTTCTAGTCACCAGAGAGAGAAAGGCTTGCTGTGGTGGGAGGTGATAAACACTCATCCTCCACCTACATTAGATGAGATGAGATCATCGTTTTTCTGGAGGTCCTCATTCTTCCTTGCTGACTTCAAGGGATACCTGGTTTTCCCGAATGCATACTTCTCTCCATTGACAGTAAAGGGAGCTTAAAGAACGAGCCGAGCTGGGGATGCCTGCACCAGGTGAAGCTTCATCTTCCCATGTGAGCTCTGTCCTCTGTGCCTCACACCTCAGCTGCGTGACCGACCAGCAACAGCTACCCCAGCACGGTCTGATGATGTCCTTCCTCTAAAGCACAAGCTGTTTACCAAAACCAGGACAAAGTGTTACAACACCATAGCAAAGTTTACCAATATTTGCCCAAATGGTTCTTTTTGCTTTAATTTTCAGGGCTGATTCCCAGGTAGCCCTTCTGCTGTAATATCTAGCTACGAAAATAAGTTCTAGGAAAAAAGTTTCCTGTTGATTTCCCATCGGTACCACATGCAGGCTTGCAGCCAATTTAAGGCAGCTATCCTGCTCTGGCTAAAATTGCTCAAGGAGACAGTCTTACTGTTAGCTGAAACATTTCAGAGGTGACCAAACAGTTTACAGCCAAATACTGGATTGTGCTTAAGTGCTGAACCTTAAAATAATCGGTCTTATAATTATCTTCTGCTTTTCCAGATCCAAAATATTTTATAAATACATCCTTTCCAGAGGGCTCTCACTAGGTCATATAAAACAGTTTCACACTCTGTACTCTCAACTTTGAGCAGGGAACATCTGGTTTTTTGTTTAGTAGTCATCAAACCTGGCTTTTTACCTTGAAGAAAAGGACAGATTGACTATATCGTAAAATAGAAAAGCAGTATTATCATGATCACAAATTTCATTGCTTCAATCTGTGCATATATTGTTGCATTTACAGTTAAATTTCTCTGACAAACAATTCGTTACCATCTAACCGACCACAACAACTGAACCATCTCCGTAAAACCTGCACTATTACGCTTAGGTTGTGCAGCAGCTGGGAATGGAGGCAATTTAGATTGCTTAACAAATGGACAAATTTAATCAGTACGATAGCAGCGGAGCAATCCCTCAAAAAGAAGCAACAACAACAAAGCAGTTGTAACTCTTTCTGTAAAGAAGACACATTAAAGACAATCTGCTCGGGAGTTTTGCTTCCCTTTAAGTTGAGCCCTTTTATAGTCTGTTCACTGCAAGTAGGGATTGCCGGTTCTAAGGCTCAGCTTTGTGAAGTGCTGACCCTCCCCAGCTTTCAATGAAATCGGGACGGAGCTCATGGAGCAGCGTGGCTCCAAGTTCCCGTTAACTGCAATCAAATACAGGCGCTCGGTCTGCTGAGGAGAAGAGCCAAAATGTATTTCATTCTCCAGTAACCAGGAAGAATGGAAGAATATCTGCTGGATTGTGCATTCGCAGTCAAGGGGAGAAGCCGCAGCAGGACAAATTGCAAACATTTCAGTTCAAAGACGGGACACGGCAACAGCAACATGTGGAAATGTAGCTGAAATGCAACCGGGCTGATGTATAAAGCAGCGGCATCACAAATCAGCACCATTCAGATCGTACTGACACAAGTGAGGTGATGAGAGGCAACGAGAAGCGTAAATGTAACCGTACTTTACCCTTTTACTTAAAAGATCAAATGTAAGAGTCGGTTCCCTAATTTGTACACAGTGCAAAGTCCAGCTGTAGAGTTTTGTCTTTTCAACCTTGTTCTTCTGCTGATGTTCTCGGTTATCGAAGGGATTCATGAACAGGCTTTAGCTAAGTTTAGACTCCTTGAAAGTGGTTCATTAGCTGTGCCCATCCCTCACTGTGAATTCCCAAAGCATGAAGAAAATCGCTCTGCTAAATTTCAACGGCATTAAAGATAATCCAGCCAGCCGAAGAGGCATTTTTCTTTCCAAAGAATAAAACAATGCCTTATCGCTTTTGTTGCTATGTAGTTTATGGCACAGCTGCAGACTGACTCTGACTGCAAGGCTGGCTCTCAGGAGATGGACACGTCTGCCAGCCGTTGCTGCGTTACCCGGGGTATGCGGTACCGGCGGGACACGAAGCACGGCATGTGGTTCGTTCAAAGGGTGCAGACTTTCTACAGAGCTTCTGGAAGAAAGGGCATCATCCAGTTCCGGCATAAAGCTGTACGTAGCCTAAGCTTTTATTAGAAAAGAGATCTCTCAAATCTCAGGCTACGAAAGCTCCTGGGCAGCTCTGTCATTAGAGTACCAAGGCTAAGGTAGCCTACAGATGCTCTTGCTTCTCAGACTCAGGAAAAAGGGATCAGATGTTTGGCACCTCCAGCTCCGTCTGTATCAGTGAGTAAAACGGGCCAGGGACCGCGGGCCCTGAGGCTAACTGACAGAGCTCACCGTGCATCCGTACGGCTTCCTCCCTCACTCACACGGATTTTTTGAGGAACAGTTGTTGTCATCCAGGCTGTGCCTGGGCGTTCCTCAGGGAAGAGGTAGTTGGTGCATGCCAAAACCCGTACCAGGGATTACACTAACAGCCAGTTTGGACAGTCATGCGCCAGTGCTGGTACCTCGGCCCTAGCCCTGTTTTATTTACTATTATCGCCTTAGCCTTGGTTTCTCACTGCCAGCCCAATGACTGCAGATGCTGTTCTCTCCTCTAAATGGAACGAACCCTTTAGCAGATGGAAGACAGAGATCTCAGCACACCAGGCCAGTGCTGTGACTAAATTAAACTAGTATCAGATCATAAGTCAATGCCAAGGGGGAACGGGTACGATCTACAAAAGCAGAAGGCAGCATCTGTGGCCTCGGCTGTAACGCAGCCACCGAGGTGCAGAGCCGAGTCGTCTGCTTCCAGGTCTTCTCATCAGACAGGGGCAACCACGAACTTCTGGAAGTAATTTCAAAGTACCTTCCCCTTCAGATGTTTATTTTCTGCAAACACTGAGGCAGTGACAGGGAAGGAGTCAATACAGTGGATTATCTGGGGCTTCTTATAGCAATGCTAACACAGAGCAACTATTCTCCTACCACTGAACTGTCACTATTTAAAATCAAACCTTTCAGAGGGAAAAAAAAACAACAAAACTTTCTCTGAGAGCAGAATCCTCAAGCAAGGCACAAGCCCTTGTTTGGTAAACAAGCCATCTGTTAATTGTTAAATCAAACCACAGCTTGGCTGGTATTTCTTGAACACCCAAGACCGTCAGCCTGAGCAAGTTAGAACAACTCACTAATTAAGGTTTAATTATTTCAGACTGCAATTACTTAAATAGGGGGATCACGCTTCTCCTCTCCTCATAGTAGCTTGTCACAGCAATTAGTTTAGAGCTGCAGAAAGACGGCAGTGTTCCTCCTTACGCCCTGGGGAGTTCCCACCGGTTAGCAGCCGCTGCAGTTAGTGCAGCTCAACCGCTCCGCGGAGGAGAACTTGTACCAGCAGCCAGAGACGGGCCGGGAGGGAGCAGAGCAGATGGGTCCCATTTGCAGAATCCCGAGTCCAGCAGGTGCCCTCTCTTCGTGGGACCTGCTTAGAGCACACCGGGCAGGCTACCTCCTGCACAGAAAAGATTCAATAGGTTTCATTTTCCTGGCTGCAAGCGCAGCCACAGTCCCCAGCATGTGCCAGCCTGGGCCCGCGTGGTCTTGTCCCATTCACTGAAAAAGAAGATATTTCAGAGATCTTCAGAGCTCTGCGGGAAGCTGACCGAGTATCTGTGATTGCTGTGGATCATCTCACTGGCTGCCCAATGCAAGACCAAGCCCATGGGCAGCAAATGTGTCAACTTTAGGTGCAGAGCTTAAATATTCATCCTCGGGGAAGCGGCGGAGCCAGCAGCCCATGGCGCTGAGGACAAACAGATTTTGCTTGCCACACAGCTGAGCTGGCACCGGGCTGCAAGCTCCAAAAGCAGCAGCTCAGGAAAACTACTTTTGAAAGGCAAAGGATCCCAGCTCCTTTGAACGTATTATCCTCGAGCTGGAAAGATACGTGCTCTATCATTTAAAGGTTGCCAACGACTGGCTCAGCACACGCTTAGCGTTGCCTGACCCCTGCTCTCAGCCGTATACCCTTCTCACCCTCGATCTGCCCAAGCCACCTCCCCACACTTCTCCTCCAGGGCTGTGGGGTGGCCACAAGAGCTTACCCAATCTAGAGTTCATCTTCTTATCTGAAAATTACCCACGGTGTCAGCTGAACCCCTGAGTTTCTGGGTATCCACCCGCATGCACCGATACTGCTGTGTCAGCCCCATCCCGTGCCCGAACCATCTCAAAAAGGTCGTTCTGTCCATTTGGCTAGTGAAGTATTGCCATCATATCTTTGCTGGCACAAAACAAGCGTTTGGAGCATGCTCTAATAACCAAGCAGCAATCAATCTTTAGAAAAGCCCACTGCTAACATTTCTGTATGCCTAATTTAAGGTGCTGCATCTGTATATTGCCAGTAAAATGAAATGGCCTGATTTTCAGAGACGCTCAGCTCTTCCACATAAGTGCCTTTGCAAGACAGATGATTTACAAGGCTGTGCTGTTAAGCTTGTTAGCTGCTGGCTCTAAAGTTTAGAAGGCTAATCTAAACTGACAGAAATAGGAGTTTTGCAGAGGGACCATCTTAGAGGAGAAATATTTTATATGAATGCACACTGAATCTATATAGAGCGAGATTGTTACCTCTCCTCGACTATCACCCAGGGTTTGCAGTCCTATCGGTTGTTTCCACCGGAGAGAGAAATTGATAAAGAAGTCAGGTATTTCTTATATGCGGTCCCATTTATTCACAACAGCAACGACAAAACTGCAAGCACTCATGTTCCCTTCACGACACTGATTTAGCAGGGACACTAGTAGACCTGCAGCCCTTTTTCCAGTCGCCCATCCAGTAAAACACGACCTCCTTACGACTGGAGAGGAGGAACTGCTCCTTCTCGTCCCTATACGTGGAATCAAACAGTGCAATAAATCTTGTCCTTGGCACCAAGCCCCTTTCTGCCAGCCCCAAAGCCTCAAGTCTCTCTTTTTCTTAATATCGTGCAACATACACCTTTTTTTTGCCTTTTCTCTTTTCTTGCTGATTGTTCTGCTTCTTTCTCGCACAATCAAACATGCCTCTGCATGTACCTTTTTTCTGGAGGCTGATTGTTTCCACTGTTATCTCCCCTCAAAGTATAGTTACTTGTTATCTGAAAGGAGCGCCGGCTCTTCTGTCCTCGCTTGTGTGCCCACAGAAATCACAAGAAAGCATCTCACAGGCTTCACTGTGCCCTGGACAAAGACCTCCAACCAGATTCTTCCTTTATGTGAGATGTCCTCCCTCCCACAGATTTCAAAGACAAAAGTCTAAATATTCAGTGACAGCTGCAAAACCGATTCAGGACCCGAAGTCAGTGGAAAAAAAAATGTGATGAAGCAAGAAATGGAAAAAAAATTGTAAAAATAATTCAAAAATCCCAGTTCAGATCCACTCTCTAAATCAGAGGGAGAGGTAGCAAAAATTATGGCTGGAGTGGGGTGTTTATTTCTTCTTAATGACTAGGTGCAGAGACTGATGTTCACTTTGTGATAAGGAAAGTCAGCAAAATAGCAAAGTGATGAGTAACTATTCAATACTGTACTTGCGTGCTCTTCAAAATTTTAATTATTCCAGCGAGTAGACAGAATATAATTTATTCTTCCCGTGAGATAGAAAATGAGCAAAAGACAGACAGCAAGCTCTGTTCTTTTAATTCATTAATCTAGTAATCTATATTCCACATTTTGGCAAATCAAATTTATCCTGCATAGTAAATGTAACCTGGCAAGACTTCACTTGAGTATATGTGATTTTACTAATCTCCTTTCAGAAATCCTTGACCACTCCACTTTTTTGCAAACATCAAAGCAGAGATCATGGCAGCCGTCTTTTTTCTTTTGCTAGGCTGGAACTGAAATATCCCATGAGTACATGCTGTGAAATAAAGATGCAGATTTGACAGATTTTAAGATCCTGTAGTCCCTGGAAATCTGGGAGCTCACACAGAATCTGTATTGCAGATCTCTCCCAAATATCAGTTTTGGGTGTATAATAATTGCAAATACTCCATACACATCCTTTATAAATTTGGTCTTTTTTATGGTTCTCACTTCCTTCGAGCCCTCTCTACAAACTATGTTTATCAATCACTTTTACTTGTGCTACCAGACTTGCTACACTTCTAAATCTTCTAATAATGCAAAAGCAAATGTACATGCACCCAGTAACGGTTCTTCCTTTCTCTCTGCTCATCCTGTTTGTGCTACACATCTGATATGTTCTTCTAAATAATGATTTTAAGTGGCCACAACATTTCAAAATTTAAAGAGAAGATGGACCTCTTGAAGGTCCTCCTATCTTTCCTGTTATCTTGTTTGTTTTTCCCCTCTTTTCATTGACATTCTTTTTCTCTTTCTCTTTCTTTCTCCATCATATTCAGCTTGAAGCATAGGTCTCTTCTGCTTATCAAATACAGAAAATGTGCAAATATGCATTTTAGTAGTCCTAATTTGTATGAGGATAGCTGCCTGATTTAGGAGTGTGAATTCCTCATGGAAACAACTATACCAGTATAAATCCGTGTAAGGAAGAACTAGCATTAGCGGTGTTGGTATAAGCAGTTTTAAATAAGCATGCCAGCCTTTATGTGGACAAAATTACTGTAAGGAAACAAAACTAATGTGAGGAAAACTATTGATGTCAATGGTACTGCTTACATGAATGAGCTGCTGGGTTGAGCAATCTGTTGTGCAAAATGGACCTGCTTCCTCTTGACTGAAAAGAGAATGCCGACTGTGGGTCGCAGAGTCATCATATTCATGAGCTGCCCTAATTTTAAGATCTCACTGGGCTGTCCTTACAAAGAATGCAGTTTTTAAAAGAAAATCCACCAGTGCTCCTTTGCAAAATACAACAGGACAAACATCTGATTATGTTCTCCTGCTGCACTCTTATCACTTCCAATTCTAAATTAATGGAGTTGCATCCTGCACAACAGCTACACGTTCTTGTGTTCCTGGCAGAAGCCAGCACAGTTCACTTGGAAGCTATGTGATCAAAGTGAGAAAAACTAGTTACTTTGGAAAAGAAAAAAAATTCCACATTTATCTAGACTTGGTTGTTGTAAGAAATATTCATATTTCCAGAAGTATTAGAAGTGGTAGCTTACGATAATAAAAATTTCCTGGTACCCAATACCATGGACAATGCCCCTGTATGTGAAATAAACCAAAATGGAGGTACTGGCAAATTCCATGCCAGTAAAGAACATATCTCTAGTATATCTCAAGGTATTTCTGTTAAATTTGGAAACAAGAACTAGATTTCATGAATACAAAACACTCATGTTACACACAAGCAGAGACAGAAGTGTACACCAAGTTTCAGAAGGTAAAGCATGTTATATATGTACTGTGGACATTTAACTTACAGCATTTGCATCCTGTTTAGGTATCTGCTGTTTGATTTGTCAGAGAAGGTCATTCTAACAAGGATGTAAAAGCTTCCTACCATTTGTTCACATAACGTTTGTGCTTCTCATTTGCAATCCCTGGGATCATTATTTATAGATAAGGGAACTCTGGATTATCACACAAGAATGAGACAGTTCTTCATCCGTTCATAATTTATTCTAGTCCCGCTGCTAGTTTTGGCAGTTCAACCATTAGACACAGCCAGACAATAAAAGCTCACAGCATGGTGCCTATCTGTAGAGTTTTGCTCTGTTTTTGCAATTTAGGCAGCAATATTCTTTTGTTAAGTAGGGGTAAAATTCTGTGTACCATGCAAACATGTTTTTAGGTCAGCTATGTGCATTATCTGCTGTTGAAACAAATATAAGCCATATATAACCAATGACAGAATCTGACATTTTATCTCCAAATACTTTATGCTCACTCAGCTTCAGAAACATGTTTGGATATCAGATAATAAGCAAAACAAAATCCACTTCTAAAAGATTAAATGTATTATAAGCCTTACATATTTTATAATTTTACCCTTGTAATCATAGTCATGCTCACAGGTCCAAACGAAAATTAACTATGTTAACCGACATGCTGACTAGAAGCTGACAGAAGTTATCGGTTAGTTATCAGTCAGTCATCGTACCTGCACAAAAGTTAACACTGCACTATTGATCACTCTGCTTTTCCAGTTCCAGCAATTCCAGCAAAGAATTTGTGGGGCAATTTTGACAGGCAGTTTGACTAAAACCAGCTAATTCCCATTTTTCATTTCTAAAAAAGAACATTCCATGGTTTTGGTCTTGGTCCCCAGACAATATTTCAAGTGTAGTAGTGTGTAGGCAGCCTTCCCAATTCCCTTGCTGACAATGGTGATATAACCCTCCCTGTTTCCCCTTTTGCAAAAGTTAAATGACTCCTGGTACTACCCAGCCTGACAGGTACACAGAGACGCTGGAATGCCTGATTCATCCCAGTGAACCAAGCGATGGTGACGCACAACCTGATTACAAGCCCTGGGAACATAAGACCTTGCACTTAGACGCTACCCATTATACATAAAAGATACGGAGCCTTTTCAACACTAAATGCAGAAATAAAACTTCCTTTGACTTTTTACATGTACTTTAAAGCGCTTTAGAAATGCAGACTGCACAGGCAGGCTTGCAAAATGCATTAAACTTCTACATGCAATGTTTCCCAGAGGGAAATAGCTATCATTTTTGTTGGGACTTCTGCTGAGCAAGGCAAACCCCACTGTGATGAACTTAAACGGCAATGAGAAAGATTCAGGTTAGGTATTGGGGCAGATTTTTTAATGACAGGGATAGCGAAGCACTGGATGGATTGCCTAAGGACATTGTAGAATATCCATCCCTGGAAATCTCTGAAAAAGAGAAGAACTACAGTTATAGCTGATTCCGTCTTGGGGCAGCCAGTTGAACTAGATGAACACTTGAGGTCACCTCCAGCTTTATTTTCGTATGATACTCTGTTCCGTAACTCACTATGAGGAATATCAGCAGAACAAGCCCCCTCAGCCCGGCTGAAGTGTGTCCATTGCATCTGACAATGTCCTGTGGACAGCGGCACGAAATCCACTGGAGCAGTGGTTGAGATGACCCCCAGGCACCTCAAGCAGCCACGCAGGAGTTAGAAGCCACGTTAGCCAGGGCGAATTGTCCCTCCCGGTGAATCTTAACCCTGATAAGCATGAGGCACAAGCCACAGGGACAGAAAAAATTAGTTAAAAGCAGGATAATTATGTGAAGGTCTCCCCCTTCTCACTATCAAAAGGGGAAAAAGGATTGCCTGTAGATTTTGTAAGAAAGCCACAGACATATTGTTAGCAAACTCACTCTCATTCTGCACTTTCTGCACAGCTAGAGTGCAAGACAGCTCTAAAATTTGGCTTTTTTCATCAGTTTCTTGCAGGCTTCATTCCAACATAGATTACAGAATTGAAGAGGAACAGCAGGGTGGGAGACATCTATTAGGACTGAAAAGCGGCGATGACATTTTTCAGAGGAAGCGTGAGAAATGCTTCATAGGATGCCAGTAATGAGCAGGAAGTCTGCACCATCCTGTAAGTTCTTCAAAATTGTGTCCAGAAAGTACTTATTGCATAACTCTTCTATTACAATTAAATATAATCGTGATGATGGCAAGAGAGTCTTTAATTTTAGCACTATTAGATAAAATGCAGGTGACAAGTGGTCACTGTCATGTTGAGAATATTTAGTCTTCTTTCTAAATTGAAACACTGTGCATAATTTGTACTGATTATGTATTTATATCCTGAACAGATAGATTTCCTTATCACCCTGACTGGTCATCTCAGCAAGGAGGCCAAGATTTGAAAGAACCTTGAAGAATTAAATACTAGGACAAACGAGTATCACTGGGGGGTTTTGTAATTTCCGTTCAAAGTATAATATAATTTAAAAAAAGTCATGCTGGAGTATATTTCGTATGGGCTGAAAAGAGAAGAAAGGAAATATTGCCTGGTCCCCATACTGCTGCAAAAGAGAGACAGATAAGAAGAAATATTAGCAAATTTACATTGCCAAGACAAACACTTTAATAAACCCTATGATGCAGGGCCAAAGATTTATTTACTAAAACCAAAGATGTTCTATAGGAACGTGGTATCTAATGTCTAAATGTTAAATGTAGTCTGGTTTGAATACAGTGTTTGATTTCGATTATGGCAGGCGCAGATGGGAATTTTCTGTTTCTTTTCCAAGGCAGGATTTCTGACCTGTCCAATGACTGATCCCAAGATAAAGGATAGTCAAAGGAGCATTAGAGTTACATTTCATGAAAATTGAAGGAATTTCTCAACGCTAGCAGAATGCATCTTCAATGACCAAGACGGCAGTACAGCTCTGCCATGAAAGACTCATTAATTCGCAAATAGCCACAGAATGTGGCTTCTTCTCTGACTCCTTGGTCTGGTCTCTTTGCTATTTGTACCAGTAATTAAGCTTAAAAAATGCATTTTAATAAAATGGCAGGAAACAAACATCTTTCAGTGTCCTTTGTGAATTCACTTTGTAACCTTTGTATCGTCAAGGTCAGCAGTCTCATTAGCTTTGCAGTGGCTGAGCTGTAGTGAATAAGCCAAGTTCACGAAGCCCTCTAGAAATGCAGCTGGTTACAGTACTTCAACACTTTAAAAAAAGAACAAAAAAAAGAGGTTGATCAATAATTACTACTCCCACAGTGAGACAGTCATGAATTATTTTAAACAGGCTAGAGTGCACTCAACCTAAACATTTATTTTCGCTGCATTCCTTCTGAAGCATCTAGAAGTTGTGCTGTCGAACAGAGTGAGTTTCTCCATTTTAGACTGAAAAAACAGCAAGTGAAAAAAAAAAGCCAAGGAAGCATAATATATTATTTCTCATAGACTAACTGCCTAAATTCCTCAGTTGGTCAAATAAGAAATAAAGCTGTGTAGTTTTGCTTTTAGGATTACAATATTCTGCATGAACACGTGTGTGTACATTTGTGTCTGTGACATTGATATATTCAGCTATATATGGACAATGAATAGAGATATAAAGATTCATTAGAAATTATGTAAAACAAAATAAGTGAGCATAGTCTGGTGTCAGCTGATGTCATGAAAATTCAGAGTTGCAAGTAAAAAATAATTTAAAAGATGGAAGGAGATAGATATAAAAATCAGGCCTGATGGAGTAAAGTCTACTTCACATCCTGGGCACTTTTTCTTTTATAATTTTATTCTTGTAATCCATATGGGTGCAAACTGCACCAATGTACTCTTACTGGAACACTCTACTTTTTTCAGGTAGAGTTTACATCACAGTTTTCTGCTATCTTTTTCAAAAAGTTCAGTATTTATAACCATAAACATTCCAACCTTGCTCTCCAAAAAATTGTCCACATTGGATCAAATTTTTCTGCCTCCCCCAAATAATAACCAAGCAAATTAAAGTCAGCTTTAATGTCCTTATTCTATGCTTTCTCCTTTTTCTCCTTCTTAGTTAAGTCTGCCCCAAAGCTTTCCCTCTCTCTGGCTTGGGGCTGAGCCTGTACTCCAAGTCTACGGCAGAGCGAGCCAGGGATGGCGATGCCTTTCTCTTGCAGAAACTCTGCACTTGCCATTCTGCTGACTCAGCAGAGATTTCTGCATGGCTAGGCTGCAAGTCCTAAAATTCAATATTATGCAACAGAATATATCACTTCACAGCAACGTTTTAATAAGAGTTTCAGAAATACGCTAATAAGCCAAGGTTCTAATAAAAAGATGAGAGAGAGAAGAGGACAAAACTGTCAAAACTATAATATATAGAAGTTATCTTTAAATTTACTATTTCATCATATGCTCAGCCATTCGTTAATCTGCTGCAATAATATAGTGAACCTTTCCTGTTATTAATTCGTGTACTTTATCAATGACAGTTGTTATTGGCTATCATTATACATGTGCATACAAATGAATAGAGAGGCAGGAATTTTCTGTTTTTTTCAGTTGGACTTCTTAAGGCTTGTATAGTTCCAATTTTCCAAAGACTGAGCTTTCAGCAATTTCAGCAGCAAGCATTCCTATGAGAAAAGGCTCAGAAAATGAGGGACTGAGTTATCTTTTAATGTCAGACCAACTTCTGTGGGCAAAACAGGTTAGTCTCGGGCACAAGAAAGAATTACTGTGTAAAACTCACAAAGGAGTATGCAGGTGCTCCAGGCTCAGACTGCTAAATGCATTTTCTTCATCAAGAAGAGGAAAAGGAATGATGTCCTAGAAGACAAGGAATAATTGTACAGGAGACATCAGAGCATGCTTCACTAGAAGCTAGCTGCATGTTGTCCAGCCATACCTATGTGTCAACCAGGAAGAAATTTAATACCCTGCATGATTTCGAAAGACCATTTGCTGAACTTGGTATTGGATAAATTTCAATCACATTTTAATTCCTGTGAGGGAAAACACAATTATGTTCCTGAAACACAGGAATGGGAGTACAGACGTCAGGAAGCTCCTCCTGGCTGCACCCCAGAGGTTTTGTGTAAAGGATAACCATGCACATCATCGATGGACAAAGCGCAGTTGCTCTTAAGGTATCAGATTCACAGGAGCTTTCGCTATGACAAAAGTTTTGCTTCTTTCCATCCTCCACACTCAGCATATTAGCTCACAGGAAGCATGGCACAGAATCTTGATAAAATCACATTGATTTGTTATGTATTAAGGTTTGCCAAACACTAACCCACAAACTTGGGATAGAATTAATTCCTTCTGCCAAAGCACTTAATCTAAATGCTGCAACAATTTAATGAGGAAAATGTTGATTTGAAGGTTGCCCAGAAAAAGGATACACGTAAATATTTATTCCCTGAATCTAAGAGATAACAATATGACAAAGTTATTCCAATAAAAGTCTTGCCAATTGTGCAACCATTTCCCCCCCCGCCCCCAGCATAGTGTTATGGAATTGGTAGAAAAAGAATCCTCCCAGCCCAGCATGGAACATCAAGTAAGAAAATATGAAATCTTTAATTACAAAATTCCTCCTTCAGCATTTTGCTGAAATTATTAAGGGACTTCTGTGAACTGCTATTGTTTTCTTTGGCATGTAAGCTGAATCTTGAGGTTTTATACTCCCTGACAGAAGTGGCTGTTGAAAACAGGGCAGAAATAATGAGGACTAAAGCACACGAGTTGTGGCAGGCCTTTTATTATTTCACTGAAAACTGAAAGGGGGAGGCAGGGAATATTTTATGAGTAATGTGTTTCTCACATTTTGGAGAAAAGAAATAACAGAAATATGGTGGGAAACACCATGAAAGATCACATCAGAACTGTGAAAGCCACATAGCGCTCTATTTTGGGACACAAAAGAAAAAGATTAGCTGGAAAGAAATAAAACTGAAAAATTTGGGTCCAGTGTCCCGATGTCTAAGAGCACAATCCAGAACATATGCTTTTTAGTACTGCCTGGTTGCTAATACCAGCAGGGCTGAGAGGTGCACACGATTCACCCAAGATATATACACCAAGACGTGCCTACACGTGTGCAGGCGATGGTCCATGCACACAAGCAGAAGCTGGAACCAAATGCAGCTCTGCTCCTGCAAGGTCTCTGTCTGTGCCCAAATCCCAAGGCTTCAGAATCTTGCTTTATCTTTGCTGATCTGATTGTGCTCCTGCCTCTGGGTTACCTTCATCATACAGATGCAGGCTACTCTTCCTTGATCTCCTTTCCCACCTGGCTCCACCATCCAGCATCATCTCCTCTGAATACTCCTAGGCTGGAAGTTAGGGCACTGTATTGGGAAAAGGAATCACAGCTCAGAAATGCCTCAGAAGCATGCTTCTCAGTGCCCGAGTACAGCACAAAACCCACCACCTCTTTCAGCAGCTACTTTTCAACAAAAGGCAGCTTCAACCCTCCTCTGAGAGACCTTCAGCATCTAGCGCTTGCCTGGGCAGCAGGCCCACGTGCATCTAGCACCCAGGCTCTCCATGGAAGCACAGCAGTGGCACCATGGTTGGCACCATGGTGGGACCAGTAGTGGGCCCATGCTTTCTGCTGGGTTTGTGCTGGCTACGGCAGCTGCCCAGAGCTGCTTCCCCAAAGGAGCTTCCCTCTCTACACCAACTACACAGGCAGCCGAGGCATTGAACACACAAGGTCTAGATGAAAGCTGGGATTGTCCATTTCCCATGCTGCCACAGATCGTATTGGGTGCTCATGAGTAAGGGATGAGGACCTTTTCTATAGTGTACAGCCATGCGTGTGGGGCAATGAGCATAGCAATGGTGTTGGGTTGTCATCCTCTATGTTTTGGACTCAAGTAATGCCCTGTCAGTTCTTTTCAGAAGCCAGCTGCCAAATTAATTTAATGTTAAATATTGATCATTAGTAATATCATGATTATTAAATAATATATATTTGATGAATTATTAAACTATTATATTGAACTAATTTTTTTAAAATATGCATCAATTCAAGAGCTAAACAAAAGTAAGAGATCCATTCTGGAACAAATTTTTCAGCTACAGGAACTGAATTCACTTGTCCCTTTTCAAAGACAAGGATGCCAAAACTTGGGTACACTTCTGTTCCCTATCTATGTTGCACATAGGCATTTATGGTTCACGGATTATGGTCTGAAGTCCATGAGAAGCCTGTGAGGCCACAGAAGGTGGTCTACAGCTGGTATGCAGCTCCATATTGCATGACAAAAGCACTTGGTGGTTTGTGAAAAATAGATGGTGGTTGAACAGAAATGTTGACATTAGACATATCCATTGATTCAAACAGTCCACAGATCACAGACTGATTCCTCTGCCCAGGAATACTCTGGGGATCCCACTGAGTCACCTTCCCTGCCATCCATTTCAGGTCCCTGTCTGCTCATGCAGACCCAGGGAGGTGGCTTTTGGTGGCTGCCAAACACTAGTTACATGCTGATCATTTTAGAGTTCAAGTCTACTTTTGGCTGAAGACTGTTCACTGAGTAAAAATATTAAGCCATGATTAACCACTTCCCAGAGCAGAAGTGTTTCCTGAACAGATTTTCTAGCACTAAAAGTGTATACCCCATTCATATTCCAGAATAGTCCTTTCTAGTAGTTTCTCTATCCCTCGCCCATGATGAGTGGCATTTTTGACTGCTACATCGTTCAGGGTTTCTAAACCACTGGTACTGCCATCACCTCCCAACATTTTTGCCACCTTTAGCTGATAATTAATGGAAAATGCATTAAGGTAATGCTGTTCTGAGGATTATCTGTAGGCCTCCAACTGTGGTCTTGCAGACTTCTTGAGGATGACAATCTGGCAAGTCCCTTTTATTTTCTTGTATTTTTAAAAGGAAAATCTTTGTTTTCATTTCCCTGCATTGCAAAGAGCAGCATGACTGGCAAGCCTCTAGTGCGATGGCTGAGAATTGTCAAACATAGCAGAGAATGAGAAGAGGGATGCAGATATTGTGGTCAGAAGCCCCTTGATCCAAAAGCTAGCAGCTCTGCTGCCTGCGAACAGTGGCTTTTGCCTGCAAGGAAAATGCCTTTGCTAGAAGAGGGGAGAGCTCAGTGACATCAAGCAGACGGGCAGGGAGCAGCGGCAGCCCTTCCAGGAGCATGTGGCAGAAACAGCCGAAGATAGCGTTTCAGCTGCTTGGCTCTGTGAGCCCTATCTCCACGGAGAGGAAACCAGTCACTTTCTAAGATTAGATCCACCTCTGCTTAGTATTCCCTGCACACCCTTTGGTGAATACACACACAAGATGGCAAAATCCACGCACTGAGTTGACTTGTCCTTTTTCAAAAATAAGGATACCATGATTTGGGTGCACATGCTGATAGTGCTTGGGGATAGCAGAGATATCACCCAGAGACTGCTGGGGTGTTCAGCCATGCACCAAGCCACGGCCAGAGGAGCGCCTGCCTGGGCAAGGGAGAGTTTGGTGCTCTACACCTCCAGGGATGCTTTTCTTCCCAGGTTTTGGATAAGCATGTGTGGAAAGCTTAGATGTGCAGAGCAAAGCACCTGCACATCCTGGTACTGTGCAAGAACTTGTCATGGTTTAACCGCAGCCATCAACTAAGTACCACGCAGCCGCTTGCTCACTCCTTGCCCCCCAGCCCTGGTGGGATGGGGAGGAGAATCAGAAAAAGGTAAAACCTGTGGGTTGAGATAAGAACCGTTTAATAATTGAAATAAAATATAATATAGTGCTAATAATAATAATAATAATGATGATGAAAAGGGAGAAAACAAAGATTGAGAGAGGAATAAAACCCAAGAAAAGACAAGGGGTGCACAATACAGTTGTTCGCCACCCGCTGACCGATGCCCAGCCCGTCCCCAAGCAGTGACCC
>NW_009615712.1:0-404 GCF_000690535.1 Cariama cristata | reverse complement strand
CGGCCGTGTACCAGCTACTAGGAAGAAAATTAATTCTATCCCAGCCAAAACCAGGACAGAAGATCTAGTAATTTCAGTCTTCATTTTGCCCGGGTGCTGGCTGGCACCGGAATCACTTGGAAACGCACTGCTAGCAGTCTCCATCAAGACTAAGTACAAGAGCAGGAGACGTGCTTCTCTGTGAAGTTTCCACGCTGTCAGCCAAACCAGCACAAAGCAGCACCGTTTACACGTAGTTAATCGTGTACTGTTTCTCCCCCTGCTCCACCCCCGAACATCAGCTTACCCCATCATTGCCATTTCTATAAAGCCCGCGACTTGAGGAGTGCTATCCACTGTGCGCAGGAGATCTCAAATCTCACCCAAAACCATTTCCTTACCACTTTGACTAAACAACTACTCTC
>NW_009615711.1:89829-106740 GCF_000690535.1 Cariama cristata | reverse complement strand
AATATAATATAATATAATACAATATAATACAATACCATATAATTCTTGATTGTAGAGCACTGTTTCCCTGGTGCCAAAGTCCTCAGTAGATGTCAAGACACAGGGGGAAGGAAGAACACAGGATTGCACATAGATATTCCCCCCCAAAAACTTTTTGGAACTGTATTGTGGGATCAAGTGAAGCCCAAGCACACTATCAATAAAGAAATTCACACAATGTGGGGAGTTAGGGCCTCTCAACAGTGTAAGTGTACAGCATCCTTCGGACAAGTGAGTAATCAGTCTGTTTGCACCCAAACGACATCTCTATAGCCTACCTTGGCAGGGAAAGCTTTAATCAGCCAACTGTGGTGGGTTGACCTTGGCTGGAAGCCAGGTGCCCACCAAGCCACTTTATCACTCCCTGTCCTCAGCAGGACAGGAGGTGAGAAAATAAGATAGATGAAAAAAACTCGTGGTCAAGAAAAATGTAGTTTAGTAAAGCGAAAACAAAGGTCACTCACAAAAGCAAAAGAAAACAACAGATTTATTCTCTACTTCCCATCAGCAGGCAAAGTCTGACCACTTCCTGGGAAGCAGGGCTTCAGTATACCTAGCAGTTCCTCCCAAAGACAAACGTCATAAATAACGAATGCCCTCCCTTCCTCCTCCCTTCTCTTAGCTTTTATTACTGAGCAGACATCATACGGTACAGAGTATCCCTCTGGTCAGTTTGGGTCATCTGTCTTGGATACGTCCCCTCCCAAGGTCTTGCCCAGCCCCAGCCCACTGGCCTTTGAGGGTGATGTCGGAGAGACAGCCTTGGTGCTGTGCGAGCACTGCTCAGCAGTAGCCAGAACACCGATGTGTTATCAACACTTTCCTAGCTACTGATACAAAGCATAACACTACGAGGGCTGCTGTAGGGATTTTGGGAAAATTAGCTCCATCTCAACCAGACCCAATACACCGATTTAGAAGTCAACTTTTTCCAAAGGCTCTTGCAAAATGTGGCTTTACAGGAGATGGGTACTGATTAATAAACAGGACATAGCAGCTATCGCAGAAGTTAATTGTAGCAGCAATACTTGGTCCACTGGTGGAGCACTGAAGTTGGGTCATCGCTTACTTCTGCATCTGTAATTGGGGCACTCAAAACTTATGAGTTATAGCATTGTTTTATTAATAACTGAAGTGAAATAATCTTTAAATTCAAAGGCAAAACTCCCATTGATCTCTACGAGAAGGGAAATTAGATACCCTACTAATACCTGTAATGATACTCATTTGGTACAGGTACTATAACACATTAGTACTTACTAGTAACATGTAGAGATAGTACCTGTAAAAAAAAAAAAAAAGTCCTCAAAGCTGTAATGTACTATGGTGTAAAAATTACTGTTGCAGTTTTAAGTTGTTTTCTAATACTCTCTGATCAATATGAAGACTTATTTTTCATGGCATCAGTGAGGGTGAGATCACGTCCCATTTGCTCTCATCGAGTTAACTCAGCTGACTTTTTTCCCCCACACTGGCTGTTTATGTGTTACTGAGAGCCTAACTCAAGTCGATTGCGGTGCTTTCACCACTACCTGCTTCAAACACACTCTGCTGCCAACAACCTGGTACTCCAAGCCAGCTAGGGGCGTGTGAGCTCTGATGTCAAAGCAGAGTCGTTTTACGAGGAGGCAGTGGGCTCTCAACAGCCTGGTGTTAGGTCTGGCACAGCATCTGCAGACTTTGTGTGGCTCAGAGGTGCAGCCCACCGCAGCTGGCTCTGGGTGCAGAGGCAGAGCAGTCGACCTCCATCTGAGATCTAGAACCAGTCAAGTCCAGTACAGTCTTTTCACAGGCGCCAAGTTTCAAGGCTGAAACTATTCCTTGAGTATCATCAAGGATGCAGCTGTCAGGAGGGGAAAATTAGGTTGATTTACCCTGAGAGAATGCTACACTAATTCAGGAAATGCACACAAAGGACATGAGAAACAAACATCAATTAGAAGAAGAAACATGAAAAATATCTTTCAGCATCTGCCCTGCCCTTTATTATTATTCCAAGTGCATTCAACCAATCATCCTCTCAGTCTGCCTCATTATTAGCAAATTGTAAAATAAATACTGAGTATTTTTATCTTCCCATTAGCAATGCTGAATGTCATTTCCTAAGCAGGAAGATTTCCATGACTGACACAAAGGGACATATCCTGTGATGGTCACCTCATTCACAAAAATGTCTTTGAAAGAATGTAAACCACAATTTGGTCCTTTTGATTTGTAGGAAAAGAAAGATGTTAATGAAATGACAGCAGCATTTTTATTAGGACATTGAGTTTTGAGCTGAATATCGAAAAAAACCACAACAAACTATTAAGTGAAGAGCCATAGATGTAAAGAAAACAGGAAGAAAATACAGGCAGAAAGAGCTTCTTTTGTTTAAGATTCAAAGTGTGATGACTGCAGTTATTAACATATTAATATTGAATAACATTACAGTTTCAGAGGCTGCATATTATGTGGGAAAGAAACAGGTTTCTCAATATCTACTTTGCTCTCATTTCTAGGTGATACAGAATATACATAAGGTATCAAGAAATCAGATATTATGTCTACAAAGCTCCTGAAGACAGGAGTGGCTGTAAGCGCAACATGCTCTCCATCTTGCTGTGGGTTCTGCATGCAGCCTCTGCGCAGCCTACCTAAGGAGGGTCCGTGCCGAAGGGCTGTCCGCAGGGCAGCACTTGCAGGCTTGCTGCCTGTGTGGACAGGAAATTTATTTTCTTCCCTTTCAGGTGAACTTCTAATGTCCTGGAAAACACAATGCAGACAAAGTGGGAAAACTGTATTAATTTCTCTCTGTATAAATGTATCTAACTGGTGGACACCAGCCACTCTCCACCCCATATCCAGCTGAGTCCTTCATCTACTTCCAGTTTTTTTTTCTTTATAGGAGATTGAGAAAGGAGAGTGTGTGTATCAGAAAAAGAGGGAGGCAAACACAAAAGAGAATTAATGCACAGTTTTCAGAACTTTATTCACCTTTAGAGTAATCATGCTCAGACTAGCAACTAGTTCCTTCTGGATGACAACTCCCTGTATGGACTCCTCACCTCTGATGTCCTAATGGACAAAAGCTTCATAAGAAAAGCCCTCTGGTAGCTATCCTCTTTGAACAGAGCAGCTCATTTTTCTATTGTACTATGGATTATATTTACTTTCAGAACCAGCGTAAACAGATTTCCGAGTACACTTTTAGGTTTAGGTGTTGCTGTTGTAGTGTCGTCTCTGCTGGCTATACAGATCTGTGTTTGCTTGCACAAGAGTTGTTTTACCACTGAGATGTTATAACAAAATAGGCAAAACTAAACAGGCAATCTGCACCTCTGAGCAAACAATCTAACCACAGATAAGAAAATGATGGATTCTAGTCTATCTTATTCCATAAACTGAAAATAAAAATAATAAAGTAGTGGTCTGTAATAAAAAAGAAACAAATTACAAATACTACACTATTGATTTCAAAAGACTGTAATTTTAGAGAGGTGCTTTCAATTCTGTCAGCATTATAGATCCTGAAAATGAATGGAGTCTGCTTCAGGAACATTGTCTTCCAAAAAATCACCTCTCATTATTTGCAATGTTTTGAATGAAAATTTAGGTAGCACAAATGTTTAAACAGATGGCTCAATGATACGTGTTTTTTCTTTACTAATCATAGCTATTAAAGCAACCACTTTATTTTTTATTGTGTTGTAAATGGGCATAGAAAATTTGAGTCTGATAATGACCTTTGTACATTATGCTGCAAATTGATTTTGATGACCTTTCACTCTCAGATAATTAGGCTTCACACACATTCATCTTGTTCTTACCACACCGAGACTGCCTACTCCACTGGACCCTGCAAATTCCCCCCCTTCCAGCATGCTGTCTCTTACTTTCCATCATTGATTTGTTGCTGTTGGAGAACTTTTTTTTTTTTTTTTTTAAATTACAATTGCAGTTTAGCTTCCCTGTAAATATTAACACTTGTGCAATGCCAGATTTGAGGTGAAAATGGTGACAATAGCTTTTTCTTTTTTCTTAATGGAAGATTCAAAAAAAATCAGTTGTCAAATAGTCTTCTACCCATTGCTGTGCCTACTTCAGGTTTATTTTCCCCTCAAAACTGAACTTAATTTGGGTGGTTTGCTGAATCAGCTTGAATTCTCATTCATTCCTCCACAAACTCTGCATACACAACATCATAATTACAGCAGAAAATACTGTGATATCCTAGGAGAGGCTGATTTCCAGCAAAGAAAAAGCCCCATATGTAATGACTGAAGGACAAAAATGCAACAGAACACGTGAGTGTAGCTGTCTCTAAAGGAATGTTTTTCCTTAGACATCAGCCGCTCTAAAAGTAAATGTCTTACAGGGAAGTGTACCTATTACACCAAGACATACACTGTGAGTATATCTTCAACATATTCTGTGGGTGATCAGAAAGTTTCTGCATGTGAACTGGTAAAAATCACATACTTAAAAAGCAGATATCCTGAAAGGTAAAATAAATTAAGTCTTTCAGTAGAAAATTATAAAGGAATTAAAAGCCTCATATCATGTTGTAGGCAATTACTTAATCCTAAACACATTACTCTTAGCAGGAGTCTTTCCATCTTTTGACAACAAAAGTTAGTCTTATGTTTCATGTGCACCAAGCTAATAGAGATAACAGATGCAATAGGATAAGAGTTGTTTCTAGATTAGTAAAAATCAGCAAGTTAATCCTGCATCAGTAACGGACTGGGTGGACAAATCACCCAAAGAATCTATATTGCTTTTTTGTATGTTTACATTACAGACCTGAATAGGGGACAAGGGGCTGCCGTGCCAGAATTCTGCAACCAAAGATAAAACCAAAGCCTTTTAATCCAGCCTGTCACAAACAATTTGATATGCATGTGCAAATGAAAAAAAAAAAAAGAGAGAGAGAGAAAAGTAAGTAAACAATTATGGAATATTGTTGTTTTGTAAAAGGGTAGCAAGCTTCACCTCCCTATAAAGAGAGACAGAATTGTTTAAGTTGAGGTGCTCCGATGTTGACCCAGGCAAGTTCTATTAACTTCAGTCCAACAAGATAAGATTATCTGTGCATTTCTGTGAGGAAAAGGAAACTAGGACGGGATATGAAGGTCTTAGAGGGTAAGAAGAACCTTAAAAACAGCCAAGCTTAACAGAACATTCATGCTGAGATATTTTTATTATTAATGTTATTGTTATATTTGTCAGCAAAGGCAAATTCCAAGAGAGGAAAAAGTCTGGAACATAGCCAAAATGTATTTGCTGTCTTATGAACAGGATGGAAAAGAGCTTTCTATGTTTCTTGCTGCGTAAGATCCACAAGGGCAAGGACTTTGTGTTCTCCTTTATTCTCTACAGCTCTCAGCACAACGTCAGTTCTTAATAAATAATAAATAAAATAATGGCTTGGAGAACATATAAAAAGATGAGTGGAGAGGACATACTAAATTATTCATAAATGTTCCCAACAATGTCACTTTCCAATTAAAGTGTCATCCTATTGTCTGTGTGGATGAGACAACAACCTTCATCTCACACAAATGTGACAGCACTAAGAGTAAAAGGATTTTGTCATATATTAGTACCTAGGATGTGATTAAACATTTAGAACAATTTTTCAGGAGCGGAGTTTTTCTATAATTGTCTTGCCTACACACCTGAATTTCCAGTCATTTGGGGGTATGAAATAGATGGACTGCAATTTGACAAAGATTTTATTTAACAGTTTAAATAAAAGCTCATAAACTACTTAATAGTTCTCTTTTTCAGCAAGTCACGATAATCAGAAATAATGAAAAATTAATAATAGTTACCTACCAACCAGTTCCCCTCTACTGCAAACCTACTGACCTAGGTTATAAGGGACTGCTTCTGTCCTGCCTTGGTCAACCAGGAGCAGCGTGGATCCTCATGTCAAGTTGTGCAGTCTTGTTTAAGTCCATGCTGCTCAAGGCTGACTATATTCATGCTGTATATTAGATGAAGTAAAGCATGAGTTATTTCACCATCCCTGGTACTATACAGTGCAGACCTCCCTAAAGCCACTGTCATGACTCTTCTGCCTCAGACATGACCACTGATACCAGGATAACCTATACAGCAAGGGGCTGTGCTCTGCATCTCTCCCTCTATTCAGTGCGTTCCTTGGTTCCTGTAAAGACAGTGAGCAATAGGGTGGGAAGGCAGGAAAAGTGGTGAAACGTGTTTGTTCTTCCGACCCTGAGGAAATTGCTCTGAGCTGTATGTTATTGCTCTTCTCCAGTGACTCTATTCTGAGTCATGCAGCATTTAGTGTGGTTCTCATAATTACAGCGTTGGGAGCCATGAAGCAGTATTACAATAAACAGTGAGATTCGTTCCAATAAATAGTAAGTTTCTAGTTATCAGAGCCACAATATTTGAAACACCGAAATCTGAAAGACTCAAATACAGATAACAAAACAGAGCAGCTTGAAATGCATGTTGTTAAATTCCTAAACGCCCCTTACTCGCATAAAGACAAGATGCAGCTTGGGCTGCCAGTATTTAGGGAAGATTTCCATGGCTGGATGACTGTGGGCAAAACTTTTTTTTTTTCATTCTTGGTTCAGAGATTTGGACTATGGCATGAAATTTCCTAATAATAATGCTGTGCTCGTTTGAATGTGTGCGTGTGTGTGTGTCCCTCCCCCCCCCCCATTACAAAGATATCTTGTCTGTATAGAGTTGGTTAGTTCATTATACAGACAAGTAAATATTGGTCTACATAGCCAGGTGAGGAAATATCACTAATATCAGTTTGATTTAATTGATAATAGGCATAAAACATACTCTCAGCAAACTTGAAGGACCTGATTTGTTATTTATTTTACAGCTAAAATTAATGGTGGGATTTGAGCATGTGGCAGATGAATATAAAATGTTATGGAGAGCACCAGTATGAAGAAAATTTCCTGGATCCTCTTCTTTATTTACAGGTGAGATGATGCACAATGTCTTTGAACTGGCTTCTTAGAGTATAGTGCATAGTCATTTCATTCACTTTCATGTCAACAAGCTTTGGCTTGATAAATTAAAACAGAAAAATGCTGGATAAAGCACTGCAGACCTCCACGATTCATTTTGCAGCAATTTTCTCAAGGCTGCCTCCAGAAAAAGCTGCTATCTTCCTTGTCTTGTTATCATTTTCCCATCTGGAAAAGTCTGAGCTGTGTGGTACACTGGGGAGTAAGTGGTCTGAGGCTGCTGCATTCAAAAGCCATTAACAATCATAACTTAAAATCACCACCCTCCTGCAGACAAGGTTAATGGTAGTCTATAGAATTGGTAGGGATGTCAGTAGTTAACTTTCACTAGAATAAATACCAAGTGAATTATTTGATTTTCTTTGTTACCTCAGACATTAAAAAAAGAATTGTAGTTTTTAGAACCTGCTGCTGAAGATTGCTGTTGAACACATGGAACTTCAAACATTTTAGACCTTAATGGCCAGTGAAAGACATCCTCTGTATACATATGTTTGGGATTACTTTAGTAATTTTCTTCCCCTAAATACAGCTGTATTTTCCCAGAGCCTCACAAGTTTGATTAATCCAGCAATTATCTTGGTAGTCTAGCCCAAGGTTTTGAAATCCAAAAATCTGGAGAATTAATTTTCAATAAAGAGGGACAAATCTGAGAAACACATTAATTGCAAATAACATCAACTATGTCAGTCAGTGCAGTGCCACAAATGAAAACAAAAAAAAAATCAGTGCAGGAAGTAAAAATAATATCAAATTTCAAAGTCCAAATTTCCTAATTAGTCTTTGCTTCTGAAATGAAATTCAGAAAAGTTTTGTGAATACGATAGAAAATGCTGGAATTAGATAAAGTGAGGTAAAAAGCAAAACAGTCCTGTGACTATAGACAAATCATAGAATCATACAATCATGGAATGGTTTGGTTGGAAGGGACATTAAAGATCATCAAGTTCCAACTCCCCTGCCATGGGCAGGGACACCTCCCACTAGACCAGGTTGCTCAAAGCCCCATCTGACCTGGCCTTGAACACTTCCAGGGATGGGACAACCACAGCTTCTCTGAGCAACCTTTGCCAGTGTCTCATCACCCTCACAAGGAAGAATTTCTTCCGAATATCTAATCTAAATCTTCCCTCTTCCAGTTTAAAGCCATTGCCCCTTGTCCTATCACTACAGGTCCTTGTACAAAGTCCCTCCCCAGCTTTCTTATAGGCACCTTTAGGTACTGGAAGGCTGCTCTAAGGTCTCCCCAGAGCCTTCTCTTCTCCAGGCTGAACAATCCCAACTCTCTCAACCTGTCCTCATAGGAGAGGTGCTCAAATGCTCTGATCATCTTCGTCGTCCTCCTCTGGACTCGCTCCATCAGATCCATGTCCTTCTTGTGCTGAGGACCCCAGAGCTGAAGGCAGTACTGTGGGGGGGTCTCATCAGAGCGGAGTAGAGGGTCAGAATTACCTCCCTTGTCCTGCTGACCACGCTTCTTTTGATGTAACCCAGGATACAGTTGGCTTTCTGGACTGCAAGCACACACTGCTGGGTCATGTTGAGCTTCTCATCAACCAACACCTCCAAGTCCTTATCCTCAAGGCTGCTCTACAAATGCCTACAATGGCAGATAATCTAGAAAAATAAGAAACAAACAAAAGAACCGACTTCCATAAAAGAGAGATATTAATCAGCATATAAAAGGGAATTGATCATAATTATAGTGAGTCAATAAAGAAGGAAAAAAGTAGTTCATCTTAAAGGTAAAATCATACACTGCATATTACTGAATGATAATAACTGTTATTATTTGCAAGGCTAGTAAAACCACTGATTATATTTCCAGTTATATAGTAGATATGTCTATATGTGGGCATGTATGCCTGCATACATACACACACACACATGTGCACACAAACACCAGTATGTTGTACTTCAGATGAATGCAAATGTCTGCTAAAATGAAAGAAGTCCACCTAATGGCTCACACGTTATGATGAACTAAATATACAAGTGTATTTGAAAAGTTCCTTTTCTGTTCACTTGAAGATTTAGGATTTCAGTATTTCAAATCTTTCAAATGGGTGACACCACTTCAAAAATACTTTGCCTCATGAAATGAAGGAGATTTTTAAAAAATATGTTCTACTTCAATCCGTATCTATTTGTAAGATTCATATTTGTCATTGCATTCTACTCTTCTACAATTATAGGTCTCACTTGTGGAATCTGGAGTAGTGAATTCTGCCTGTGTATAACAGGATAAAGCTCAGTACACTCCTGGTAAATCCTTTGTAAATTTTAGGCCCTTTTTTGAGAGTTCTTTCCCCCCTCCCCTTCTCCCTGTAGTCCTGAATGGCTCAGTGAATTGCTAAGGGTTTATGGAGCCTTTCATTCTGGGTCACTGGTTTGATTCAAGTCTAAGTCAGCAGTGAACCAAGAGTCATTACTATCTGAGGATGGGTTTGTGCTCCGTTAAAATGAGTTTGTGGCTTGAGCTAGTTTCCTTTCAGGCAAGAGTGATAAGCACCTTCACAACTGGCAATCTTTTGGTGCAGTCTTAGCCGAGAAGACTGAATTTCTGACCCATGGACCAATGACTCCAAGTCAGAGAGGAGGGATGCTCAAACTCCATTAAAAATGTCCACCAACTATTTCTCTTGTGTAGAAAAGGTGAAGAATTTCTTTTCCAGAGCTATTAATCTCTGTTGTATTCATGAAGAGCATCCATAAAAAAAAGAATAATTTATGCAACACTACAGTCAAGTTGTCATTAAGGAAACTTTCTGAGAAAGGAAGAATGTTATCTTGCCCTCTTGCTCTGATCATCCTTTGGGAATGAATACATCCTGATTAGGAAACAAACAAAAGATATTATTAAATCACAAGAAGTTGATGGGCGTGTGAAGGAGACATTGGCTTTGCCATCGCCTGTAGGGCTGCCTCTGCTTTGGTAAGGTAAATTTTATTTTTTAATGGAATGATCCTTTCCAATAGTCTTCCTCACCTACAAGTGTAGTTTTCCACTTCCTGCGTTCTTTACAAGCCACTTTAATAAGCCAGCGTTCACGTTGATGGTGTCGTCTGTGAAATAACGGGCAATTTCTGATTTGTTTAAATTTTTTTCAGCTCATAATGGAACTCTACCTGTAAACAAAAAGACTTTTATTAAGAGATGAAGTTGCCTTTCTATTGATGGTCCTTCTTAAATGAGGCTTTTTTCTATGTTTCTATGATTCCCATTTACATGGTGTCAGAAGGTCTGGCTGATTTCTAGTCCTGATTTCTTTTTCTCCTATCAACACTATTTGCCCTTCACTCATAATACCAAAATATCTAAAAATGCTGTCTACTTCAGTCTAATCCCACTTCAGCAAGATTTAACTGGCAAAGCCCTCTAATTTACTAAATAAGGAAATCTCAGATTTACCAGCTAAGAAAGCCACATTCTTATGAATTAGTACTCTTCCCCTGACCTTGGTGGAACTTACATTATTTTGTTAAAACAACATGTTATTAGTGGCTTCCTAATGTCCTTCTCCAGCTTTCCATTCTACTGAAATGTTTTTTGTTCAGTACCTATGCAAAATACACCAAGCATGCAAAATATATGTATTTTTTGCATACAGAATTCTGTATATTGCAAAATTAACCTTATCAGTTGCTGGTTTTAGCATGAAACTACCTATAGCTTAAGCTGATTGATTAGTGCTCCAGTACTCCAGCTCATTTACTGAAATAGCAAAACTATTACTGCTGTAGTTGGGGATCAGTCTGAAGCCCTTTATTCTGCAAAACACTTACAGGACTAAGTAGTTTTGCACATATGGATAATTCTATCGTGTTCAGTATAACCTCCCATCACCAGGTCTGAGTTTGACATTTAAATGATTGTTCAACTCTGAATTTTTTAGCTCTGGTCACTTAACTCATTGGATGTGATGGGAAAAGTATGCAGTCCACACTACTGTTGATATTTGCATGCAAATACCTGCTTCTAAAACTGGAGTCTATAAAGAACAACCCATTTAAAATACCTACACTTCATGCTAAAGTGTATGTTTACTTAAAGAAGGAGCTAATTCTTTGTGTTATAAGATTTACCTATGGTATACTCTAACTGGATGACTGACAGGATATTCTGCAATAATATATTATTTTATCAAATTTATTTTTAAATGATCCTTCCAGTGAATCAATCTGAGTATACAGCTAAAAGGCAGGGGGAGTGGGGAGGGAGAGGGGAGCTGATATGTAGAATTAATTTTGCACTCTGGAGAAATCCCCATGACTGCACATAGTTCAAAACGCATTATGATTGTTCCACAACCAAACATTTGATGCACTGATCAGTGTCAAGAGTGGAGTAGGGAAGAGCCACAAAAAGAAACTGAGAAGCCTTGATGGTGCCAGCTGCTCTTTAAGCTTGACTCAGTACTGTGAATTTAGAAAAAAAAAAAAAAGAAAATAGAGAAAGCAGGAGAAAAGCAAGTAAGTAAGCAAGCAAAAATGAAAGTGAAAATAGGACAGACATGAAAATATTGTTCCCTCCAGATAACAGTTTTCTTCTTTCAACTGCTGAAGTTTATTTATTCTGTATTAATAAATCAAAATATCAAAGCAGTCTTGTAGACACCAGATATGGGCTCCCCAAGGTAAAGTTAAAATCTTTTTAATACCTTGAAACAATAAAAATATTACCTTCTAATTATTAAAATATTAATTATTATTATTATTCATGTTTTCATAAGAAAAACATAAAAAAAGACATGACAAAATCTGTCTCTTCCTACAAACTTCTTGAAATGGTGGAGTTGTGCATCCATAGGAGACTTCACAGAAGTAGAAAGAATAGTAAATTTAAGACTTTCTATAAAAGAGCAGTATCAGCATATATTGCTCATGAATCAGAGACATTTGTCGTTCTTAACACAAACATTTGGAAAACAGACACAGAACCTGGAAAATAGTATGCAATGACTAATACTTACATAAAAAAGCAATTTCCCACTAAAACATGCTGTGGCTAATGATTTAAAATACTTCTTACTATTTAAGTGCTGCAGTCCCTTGAACCCATATATTTGTTTAAAAACAAAGATGTTTACTGGTGGATAGCTCTCCTTTTGGAAGCTCTCATTAAATACTTCATGTTAAACACTGGTGTCAAAGGTTAAGAAAACACCCCCATGAACTGAGTAAACTATGTATTCAAGTAATCCTCTTTAAATTATTAATTTATGTTCACGTTGTTAATAGATAGATCTTTCTAGGTCTTTGATTCACACTTTGGTAAAAATACCACAGACTAACAAAGTTAGGCAGAGTCAAATGAAGTTTAGTGGAGAATAAAAAAATTTGCATACCCATAAAATGAGAGAGGCAAATAATGCAAATAATATTAGATTCAAAAAATAAAGCAAACTCCCAGATGCCTCAAAACAAGCTGAGATTTACCATTTCTACTGCTTGTTATTTATTTTCAGTTGTTTTTTGTATAGTGTGGTGTCTGCACCTTACAAAATTAGAGAAAAGGAATATGATTACGCATTCATTGGACCTGGGAAAAAAGGTGGGGTATAAAATGAAAACTAACTGCAATTTTTGTTGTAATGTACAACTGAACTAAAGTACAATATTTGTATTGCTTGCACTAGTTAAATTCACTTTCCGTTTTGTTTCATTTTTCTTTGCCTCTGCGTTGTGGGATTTGGCTGGAAGGGAAGTAGCAAGGAATGGAGCTGTTCTCACTTTCTTTCAATTTCACTCTTTTGTCATGGAAATTTAAGTAAGCTTTAAAATTTTTGAATATTTGAAGGCTTATTTCAAACCAAATATCCTTGCAACTTAACTGCTTCCAGTAATGTCAGGAAAGTAATTCAGCAGCCAATCCAGTATCTCTTAGTCAAGGTTACACAAGCTGGACACCAATCTGCAAAAGAAAGCTGTCAAACTTAGACTAAAATTTGCACTACATATGGTTACAGACCCCTGGAGCCTCCCTTTAACCACTGTCAAACTCAATACTGACTGGTGATGTTTCTGGAGTTCTGGACGCACTTACAAATGTGATCTGTCTTCGTCTTTCAGAGCTGACACGTCACCTGCACAATGCCTTTGCGGGATCCCTTTCACAGGATATGGGAGGAATTAGGGGCTTGGCTGGAGTATGATGTTCTCAAACGAGCCCTGCTTGGCAAATTATTTCTTGAGCAACTGTTTCAGCAGCAATTCTGAATTTAAAATAGCGCTTATAATAGATGGGAGGACCTGGTCAAAAATTCATTGTCCTGAAATTCAACAGGTATTTGACGTCATCCTTAGCATTTAAGTAGGTAATTTTTCCAGAACAAGACATTCAAGGCCGCTGAGTCCAGGCTTGTGATTCACATTCAGTGGATTACTTTTAACTAAGTTGTAGCCTCTCATCTTGAACTAACATTACATGTCACTCATCACTATCTGTCAGAAGTTATATCGGTATCTGTTGCAGCTGTTGCATCTTCTGGATGAAAAGTCTTAATGTTTGCCTTTAAAATGTCAATCCTTCTGCATTCTCAGCATTCATAGACATGTTCATCAATTTGTTCTCAGCTGCCCTGGACGTGCATTCAGAATAAATGAAACAAGCAGGACAATTTAAATAAAGGAAGAAGCTGTAGTCAAAGTCATTTCTAGGTTTCACTTCACAGGCCAGTTCTCAAAGGGATCCTTCCTGCAGTGATAGCACTTGACTGTGATTTATCATTTACGTCTTGTATGGAAGGGACTGGCATAATTTTGATAACAGATCTTCTTGCTGAGATATAAAGAGGGCAGAATTTCTCCACTTAGGTGACTGCAAAGAGGCAGAACATGAAAACAGTGGTATGGCTGTTGCAGTTCATACTCTATCCAGCAATAACAACTGTATTCAGACAGCACTATGCACAACCTGTGGTGCAAATTAGAAAATCATTCTAATTGTCAGCGAAGGCCATCAATACGCTTGACTACCATTTCTAGAGGGCAATGATGCAAGGAAGGAATGGTAAGGCTGTGGTACTCCACGGCCCGCAGAAAATTTCGGGGTGAGCCTGACACAATCAACTTCCCTACTGCCTCAAACACCACTAAAACAGTTTCCTTTGAATAAAGCCAGCATGCTTTTCTGATGTTTTGCCCTCAGACGCTATTACATGCTTCTGAATATGAAAACCTAGCAGTTTGGATGTGCTACTGAATAAACTACAGGCTGACTTGGCCTGCTTCTGTCCATTGCCACAATGTCTGTGACCTGATCATGAAAGGGTGTGGCAGATAATCACCACAATCCTTAGCCTCAGCAGATTAACTGTTTATTAATGATTTGGAACTCACCACCATTCTTGAATAACAGTTCTTATATCTGAGTTATATTATTCCTAGAAAATACATAAAACATTTGCTTACTTTGGTGACATAACTTGCAGAGCAAATACTGTATTTTATTATCCAAAATAAGTGACTGGGCCTCCTTATTTGTTGACTTATGAAACACATCATGAGAACACAAAAGTCCTGTTAACAGTGACTTGCACAGCATATCCATGCAGAGATCTATTGCATCTGAGTTTCTAAAACTATCTGGATATTTGAAGGAAATCCATGGATGCAGAACCTGTCACCTCTACTTTACAGCCTCTCTGCTATGGCAGCATGTTTCAGGTCTCCCAGAGGGAATGAAATGTATAGGTGACTGATAATAAGAAGTGAAAAGTATTAGCTACGAATCACTTCTGATATTAACTGTATGTTGTCCATGCCTGGTGTGGTGGCTTCTAGGGGCCATCTGCAAGTAGTAACATAGACTGCAAGTAGTAACATAGACAGATACACACTGTTTATCTATATATCTGTCGGTCTATCTATCTCCTACACGTATAGAGGAAACAAAAGACCTTAGAAGCTGTACTCTACCTTAGCAATTAGTACCCTACTCCACAGCTGGACAAGGTAAATAAATACTGAGTGGTGGGTAAACCACAGTCCTTCCCATCTGTGGCAGAGACCTTTGTCACAGGAAGGTTCTGCTTCCACTGTGTCCTCTGTGCCACTGTTCTTTCCGAGTGGGAACACAGCCTCCAAGACTGTCAATCCAGCACCTATTGAAAGCACAGCATTCGCTGAAAAATGGGAAAGAAAAAAGATTTTTCTTTGATTTACAATCCATGCTCTGCCCTTCCTCTGCACTGTTCATATATATGCACCACATAAAAAACCACATCTTGAACAAGTTCTTTTCTGTTATTCATATGTGTGAGCACAGGCTTAATCATCCAAAAGAGCAAGCAGGTGGGACACAGCCAGAACCTCATTCATTAAAATCACACAGTTTTTATTCACTGGCTCCATTGACCCTTTGCTTGGAACATTTTTGCAAAGTCCTTGGGCCATTGTGGTTACATTATTGTGAGATTTTAAGGTTGTTAAGAAGTGGGATACTCACAGGTGAAAAGCAGACTGCCTTCTGTCTGCCTCTTCATCACAGTCAAATCAGGAAGCGGTGATGAACTTCCATGCTTGCACGTTCTCTTCAATCAGAGCTGGAATCATCAGGGAACAGTTGCACATTGTAAATGTTTTCCATCAGTAGGCACCTATGACTATAATCATTCATCCTAAACCATGGATTTATGATAAGGTATTATAATGCAAACCGTGACTGAAATTTGATTTTGCTGTTGCAGAAAGAGAGGGAAAAATGGATTTTCTAAGGCAGACTGATAATTAAACTCAGGAGCACTGGCAGAACAGCTGAATGTAATGGATAAGTAGTTGCTATCCTGCAATTATATATTAGAGTATTAGCAATCTCAGAAATGATTTGCTGTTCCATCAATGAATCCATCTGGATCATTGAATTGAAAAAAAAAATCTAATTTCATTATGAGTCTTGGGGGCTATTGCATGATGTCTGCTTTTGGCTCTGTGTTAACAGCCTACCTAATTTTCCTCGCTCTCTAAAATGAGATGTGGTTTCAAAGGAGCAGCTTTTTGGCATTTACATAAGCACATATAGCATGCTTCAAAGCATGCGAGGCAGCTTCACTCCAGGACAAGCTCAATAGTGTCCAATACACAATATGTCACTATAAAAGTACATTTTAGAAATAATGTACTTGAAAAAAAGAACAGTTGTGCTGCTCCAGAGTCATTGTTAATCCATGTTTATGGGCATTTCACTGACACAAAGGTATTTTTGTTCTACTAAAAGAGGAAGTTAGCTTAATTAGTGGTGGAATCCTCCTGGGAAAGCAAAAAATCCTGTAAAAGATTTTGAAAGAAAATTTTCACATTTCTCAATCCAAAGCACATATTTAGAGATAGGAATTACGCAAATTATAACTGTGTCTAAATGGTGAATATGTAAATGTATTTGGTATGTGTGATATCAGTGTCCTTTTCTTGTACAGATATGCATCTAAAAACTGACAATTAAGAAACTGAAGAAAACATCCATTTGCCAGTACGAAAAAAACCGGAAAGGACTTTTTTTGGTTTTAAACAGTCAACAGAAAGAGAGGAAAAAAACACAAAACCCAGCCCTAATTTTATAAATCCTGTCATTTTAGCGAGATAGGACTGAGACTCTTTTGTAACAGATTCCTAATTTGTTCATTTTACGCTGTCTGAGTAACTAGATCAAAAAGCGGTGTCAAATGCCCAAAGCACTGTTTATCAGCAGTTCTTTTTTGTTCCAAAGCATCTGAACAGAGGAAGGCTAGTACTGTATTTCCAAACAGACATAGTAAGGCTCTTGTTGGCAGCCCCTTGCTGCAGAATGAATACGCGCTGTGAGTGTAGACCATTTGTCTGCTGATTACAGCAGACCCCGGGGGAGCTGCTGTTAGCTCTCATTTTC
>NW_009615711.1:67432-89798 GCF_000690535.1 Cariama cristata | reverse complement strand
TTCCCTCAAAGTGTCTCCTTGCTGTGGCAGTCCTGCCTCCCCTCCTCCTCCTTGCCTTCATTCCTCGCAGCTTTGAGTCGATCTGACTTGGCAGTGGTATATTTAAGACTGTTTTCCAAATTAAAATCAGACTAGGATGTTTGAAATGTGTTGACTTGCCTTGAAGGTTAATACAGAGAAGGGAAAAAAAAAAGAGACGCTATTCTCATTTGGAATTCAGCACTGATCATAATGAATGTACTTGGTATTCATGTGAATCTCACATGTATTTCCATGAGAGTGCTACTGTAATTTAACACTGGTACTAAAAACACTAGGGGGGAGAGGGGCACTTAAAATAAAATGTCATGGAATAAAAAAAAAGAATATACATTGTGTCTCTGCAGCAACTCTACAGTTTGCCTGATGTTTTCATACTTGATTTATATGCTTTCTCTCCCATCCCCCACTCATTTCCATAGAATTTTCTCAGAGAAAAGATGAGAAATATTCTTTTACTGTGTTAAATATGTAGCTTTATGATTCAGTACTCCCAAGGGCAGTGGTGATGTATGTGCTATCAAATTACATGGATTTTACACACCTATTTTCTCTGATATCCAATAAGAAATGTGTACTTACTGCAGGAGCCTTGCATTACTCATGCTACACTTTGGAGAGACAGGGCATGCTGCACCAAGCACATTCAGTAGCCTGCTGTCTCGTTTTTTTTCCCCCTTACAGTTATTTTAAAGGGGAAAATGTGTAATGCTCCAGCAAATAATTTTCTGAGATCCCTGATTCATTTTTAAAATAGGCTGAACGGTAGTATCTCAGTGGCAATGGTCTTCAGAGCAACGCACAGCTACACTAGTTGAGAATCATTTTTTCTGATGTAAATTTGACCATTCTTCCACTTTTCTCCCTTTGTGCACATCCTCATAGTGCTTGGCATTTTTCTCCTTTTTCATTAGGTTGTTGTTGCTGGAGCAACGCAATGAACAACGGCTTTTAAGGTTTAATTATGGAAAAATCTATGTATATTCTCATGTTGCTTTTATAATCGTTCTAAAGTCAAAGGGTGTTTCCCTCTACTCTTCAGCAATTTACATACTTAAGACTTCGCTTGTCTAAACCTTTATCAGAGAACACTATTTTTGTGCCCTGAAATCAGCAGTTGGTCCCTGCTTTTCAGGGGAACAAATGAGTCACAGAGAGTGAGCAAAGGTGAGGTGGATACATGGATATGAGGGAGTAGGAAGGGATGGGATGTAAACAAGTTTCTTTGTTGTTAAGCAGAATCTCAGCTTTCAGCTTTTTCAAGCTTTCCAGTTTCCAAGGGAAGAGCCTAAAAATGAAACCTTGTCTGCCTACTTCAATTACCTACTTCAATTACCCTAGAAAGACATGCAGAGCAAAACATGTTGTGCAAGACATATGGGATCTTTCACCTGCACTGGGAAGCATTTCCCTCAAAGGAAGTCCCTAATTCCCTCTCTGCTCAGAGGAAAAGATGCTGGACATCTTGGAAGCTCCCTAATGGAGTATCTGTCCTCTTCAGTTAAAGAGTTTGGGAGCTCAAGCTGGTCACAGCAGATCTCTTTCTGGAGTGCTCCAGAAACAAGTCTTTCCACTTAGTTTTACAGAATTCTTGTTAGGAAAACTGTCTTATTAGGGACCTACACAGCGTTTGGGTGCATGAATCAGAAGGACCAAACTCTACACTGGTGGCTGAAATAGAGAACATACTTTGAATTGTTGGCTATTTCATTGTTCATTAGCATAGGCATGAGAGGAGGTGAAGCATCATGTTATGATATACATACTACTCTGCATAACTCATGTTGGATTTGGCCAAATAAGCCAATTACATTGCATGGAGAAACAGTCAGGGGAATTATATTTGTTATGAGACTTGAACCATTATGTACCTACATGGATTTTACATACACAAGTAAATGTTTTAGACTATTTCCTTTTTTTTTTTTCTTTAAATGGAAATCTGTTATAAAATACAACATAATTACAGCCAGTCTGGTTATGGTGACTTGGGGAACAGGTCTATATTTAGAACAAATTATATTTTTAGCATGATTTTACAAGCTCCAACTGCATTTTAGCAGCCACTGAAGTTAAAGGCAGGTTGATATATTTTTCCTAGCAGACATCTAACAAAAAGGAGTGACGAAAGGTGAAATAATTGAAAATTAAATAGACCCCCACATCATGAAAGAGGGCTATAGCAATATGTTAGTCTCTCAGTAGCTCCCTTTGACTGAGAGAAAGCGAAAAGGATGGGACTAAGGTGGTGAAACCATTGCATAAATCCTGTCTTCACATAATTCTTGGTCACAGTGGAAGGTGCAGTGACCACTGTTGCAGTAACACAGGAGCTTAAGTGAGCAGTGATCATTATACATGAAAATATGCAAGACTTCTGGCAAAGGTCTGCTTACCCTATACTGAAGTCTTGCAAATATCTATGATCTGAACACATACTTTTACCACAGCTGTCATTACTTTGTTTACGGAGACTGGAATTAAATTTCTTTTCTGCTGCGACTATTGCACTATGAAATGGAATATTCCTTTGCAGACTATATTACAAATGCTATTCTTTAGTACATACATAGAGATATGTCATGAAAAGCACATCAGCTAAAGCTTTGATAATAGAATAGTCATAATGAAAATTAATTGCTCACTTATAGCCTAGTTTTTTTCATTTTTACCTACACTGAGATTGTAATCTTATTGACACTTCCCCATAGCTGTTACTACTGAAAGTAGTACTCCCCTTTCCTTATCCTCCACATCCTCTTGTTGGATCATTTTCAACACAGTACTTTCTCAGCTGTGCTTTTTTGTAGTTGTTTTAGATAGAAAAGCAAGAGGTTTTTTAGGCAGGAAAAAGTGACTTGGTAAGTACTGAAGCTGGCACTGCCAATGAAAGAAATGTCCCTGGAAACACAGTTGAAGAACACAGAATTGCAGTGAGTCAGCTTATGTTCTTATTAGAGACAGCAGTGAATGGCAATGAATGGCTTTTTCACGTTCAAAGTGATATTTGCACTTTGTCTTTCCTTGCCTTTGTTGTGGAAAACAACCTTGCACTTTTTCACTTAATATGTAATCTATGATAGTTTTCAGCTGAGGACTGGTAACTTGTTAAAACATTCTAGCTTGATCACCTGATGTAAAGTTATATGATCAAAAGCACTACTTTACCCTACATTACTACTGCAAATTCATCTGAAAACTTCCTTTCAGATGCAGGAAGATGTAGAAGGCAGTATCCACCTAGTTACTCAGAATTAAATAGTTCCTGAAAGAAAAGAGGATAAGACTAAGCTACAGAAGAAGACATTAAAAATATTGTGCTGAATCAGAAATTTTCAGTCTTGATAGGATATATTTTTGATTTAATGAAATTGGGAGGAGAAAAGAGAAAGCAATTCTAAATGTAAATCAATAAGAGAATCATTTGCTAATTAAAGTGATTGAAAAGGGGTCACTTGACCCTACAGACATATATTAATATGCTTAACTCTTTATTTATGATCAGAGATCTGAGTGGGAATATGCTTAGATTTGGACTGGGAGATAAATTATATAGGAACGTAACACAGTTACACAGATACATTTCATGGTACTACTGAAAGACTTTAGTTCTTTTATCCACTTCCCCTATATTTCCATATAAATCTCTTCTTCACTGGTGTAACTGGGCCTTGAAGTCTCAGTCTGGCAAAAATCTAAGTACCTGCTCATCTTTAGGCTTTCCAGCTGTCCTTTGGACATAATCAAGTCTCTCTTATTTCAAATCATGCCTATGTTTAACACGTTTGTGGATCAGAGCCTTAGTAAGAAGCATCAGTTTTTCTGCTGGTGTAGCCTTGTTAAATTTTAAAGATTAAATTAGTAGTTTTAACAAGCAGGTGCACATTCTGTTCTCCAGAACAGAGTTGCAATCTGAAACAACACCTTGAGCTCTGGTGTCTTGACACTCATTTGTCATCTTACAAAGCAATGGCACCCCATAGTAAGCAGTATTGTGTTAAAATACATCTTTTTGGGAGGCAACATGAGACCGCCAGATCAGTGTTGGTATCCTTAGTTTAGGACGTTTTAAAACACCTCATTGATAGGGAAAATGTAATGTGCATTGCTTCATTGGTTTACAGAGAATAATTCTAGATTTCAGATCCTTAACCAACCTTTTCCTGAATACCTTGCTTACTAGATCGGTAAATCCAGCTGATATATCTTGATGTGGTATGTATTATTCCTTAGTTTTGGCCAAAGGAAAAACCACCTTAGTCCCAAGAGGGGTATAGTTTTCAGTACATCCATATTAACTTAAGAGATAAATAAATAAAAAATACAACTTTAAGATTGCATAAATTCTCTTGTTTCAGCCTGCCAGAGACTAAAAATTGAAAGAATGTTTTCCACAAACTAAATTTGCAACTGAAAATATCTAAAGTCCTTACAGCACACACCTACTAGTTTAAGTTGGATGAGTCAGAAAAGATGTCAGCTGCATTAACGAAGATGGAGCCATAACTGCAGGGGAACTGCTAGGAACTTTAACATTTTTCAGAGAAAATTTTTAACAAAATTATTAACCAGATGTATTTAATAGCAAGCTCCAACTCCACCAACAATCAGAATTACTAACAATTCTAGGTGGCTTTGGAATTGTCTGGTTTAGCCAATCCTTACCATAGGCCTATTATCAGAATACAGACAAATAACAGTATAAATATGAATCATACTTTTATGTTGGTTCTTTACTATTTTTACTATTCTATTTAAAATTATTTCATCTATACACATGAATGAAGGTTATTAGTCTGCATAAAAATAACAGGTTTTAAAAAAGAAATACGTTCTTGGTGAATTCAGTTTCCAACCCAGAATATTTGGACCTATAGAAGAGACTCAGCCTTGAGCAAAGGCTTTGACATGGCTCTTGAATTTCCAGGAAAGAGGTCTGCAAGAGCAGGTCCTGAAACCCTATAATATTTACTATCTAGTTTAATGATCCGAAAGTCTGTGCTGAATCAGAGGTAGAAATGTTAAAGTAATTACCCTGGAAAGTCAATTTAATGAATGCCCAATATGTGAAAGCATTATTTCTGTAATCTTTTCTATTGCCCAATTTATCATTTTTATTGTTCATTTACCTATGTTATATAGTTCTAGTATGAATTATATTCTCTAATATTCGTTTTTCTTCAGTATGAGTTGTTAGATAGCTGGTGAAAAGACCCTCTTTAAAGAGAGACTTTTGTACTTGAGAAAACTTTGAAATGTAATATATCTAAACATAAATCCATTCCCATCTTATGTTGTTTTGAAAAATTCCCATGCTCTTTACTACAATTATCAGAAATATTTATTTGAATAAAGACTTTAATCTCCATTATTTCTTTTCAACTTTCCATTTGGTTTGAAAGCATGGCAGTATTGCTGAATTTGTGGCTTCCAGTATGCAGTCTCAGGCCTTGATTCTGCAAAAAATTATCTGCATGCATAAATTTATTCACACCAGTAATTCCTTAACTACTTAGCTGAAACACAACATGAGATTTATGATAGTGCAAACAAACAGGATTGCTGACAGCATCTAGTCCTAATACAACATGTTCGTATGATACAAGTGCAGTATTCTTTCCTAAGTTCAGGCATAAAACAAATTAACTGGTGGAGAAAATGAACCTCATTAGGACTACAGGAAACATCAAAGCAAACCCATCTCTGAGTATGCTACAACACAGAAATTACATTTGGAAAAAGGTTGTTGAAAGAGCCTGTAGGAACCTTGAATATTTGGGAATGACTGTGTAACTTCTGAGTTTACGCTTTTCTTTGATAATGTTGTCTAGTATTTATAAAAAAGCCCCCCGTTAGAAACTGGAATAATAAATTTTATGGTAGGCATCACAGTAAAGAAGAACTTACTTCTGCACATTTGCATTTTAAGATTTTACCCAGCTACTGGTCTGAAATGGATTGATGTGTGGATGCCAAGAGCTAAGCAGTCAGGGTGCAACTTTTAAGAAGATAATGTTGGAAAATAAAATTAAATAAAATGGAATATTAATGGAACAACAACCAGGAGAAGATGGGAAGAAAAAAGAAAAGATGATGAATATTTTGACATCCACAGGGTTCCTTTGTTCTCATGGAGCGGCTGAAGTGTGGCCAGACAGTGGCTTTACAATCAATATAAAGGCTTTATGGTAACTTGACCTCTACCTCCCAGAAGGAAGTCAGGGCATACCTGTAACTATTCTGTATCCCAAAGGTGCAACCTGTCCCCAGGAGGACCATCCACCGACACAAGAAAAGGAGATCAATCAGCACCCAGTCAGAGAATTAGGGACTGTCTGGCACATTCTTAAGTGAGAGAGATATTAGGTCTTATTCCTACAAACTAATATTGACAATTTTAAGCCCAAGTTGAAGGCGGCAATAGTGACTGCAGGTTCTGAGGCTGGAGGAAGGATTTAATACAACAAGGAGTGTACAAGGTACTTCATGAAATGGAGAGGAACAATTTTGTACACATATGCATAGTTGCTGACTCTGGCATTTCTTGGCAAGACGAATTCTTTTGAACCCAAATCCAGACCAATATTAGTTGTACAAAAGAATGTCCTGGCAAGTGAAATACAGTTGGTGTAAAAAACCATGAAGACTGATTTCCCTGTGTTGTTGCAGCTATGGCATGCTTCAGACCTTGCTTACCTGCTCCATCTGCATGGTACCTTTATGAAACTCACATGCAAAAGAAAGCCAGATTTAAACCTTCAAAACATTGATCTTGCCAGTAAATATTCTACTGGGAATAAAAATTCACAATCCATAAATGTGAAGGGTTCATTCACACACACATGGGACAAATAAGGGCTTAGCAGGAATTGGTTTACAATCCTTGTGAACTCCTGTAGAGTTAATAAGTCAAGAAATACCACTTGAATGGAATCATATGATAATCATATGATTATATTTTTTGATACATTGCATAGTACTTAAATATAAAAATAAAAATGCTTTTAAAGCTTAGGCTGTCCTTTATTGTATCAACTTAAATCGGATTTAATGCCTAGTTGTGTGTCATGCAGATCAGATCCATTTGTACGAGACTGTACAGTGTGGAGCTGGTTCAAATGAATGAATAGCTTTCTCATTACTTCACCCTATTCTGCTGTCTCTTTTCCTGTCCTTTATAATGTAATGGAGGACAGCTGTGGCAGTGAAGTGAATATTAACTAACCTCAGCGCCTTAGCAGATTGTGACTTTAATCCTTGCAAATACCACTAAAATAAAAATTTAATTACAGTCAGCATAGCTCTGTTAATGCCTGAAAAATATTTAACAATTAGTGTTTGGCTTAATTAAGCAAACTGCCTTTTACAAAGCAACCTGAAAAGTTTTCGCCCTGTTTTATCCCTCAGACTAATTAGTCTGATGTAAGCTTACAGCACTTCATTTACTGTTACTGAGTCTGCTGCATTACTGATCCAGTTTCTGTGGCTTAACAGTCTTTAATGCAGGAGAAGTCGTTAAAAGAAAAAATAAAGATTCATTGAGCGCTACGGCTCCTTAAAAATAAAAAAGTGCTTTCTAACAGGCCAGGAAGATTAATTTGCTATTTACTCACATGTAGTTACATAGTTAAAGATATCTTAGCTATGATTATATTATTTACATGGGTTCAGTATGTGTTGGATAACATGGAAATTAGGGTACAGATATGTCTGTCAGAGGAGAATGCCTTGCACATCCATACCATAAAAAGATGACTATACCTAAGTTTAGTGAAAAGACTCGGCCCTGTCTGGCCTAATGTAAGTATTTACTTTGAAAATCTGTGATAAAAAGTGAGAACTACAGTGTAAACGGGAGCTCACAGCTGACTTTGACGATTAAGTCTGTTATTTCAATTAACACGATGCTTTGATCTTGCTTGTTTGTGCTATTACGGTACAAGATCCATTGCTCTTGCTTCTGTGGACTTAACTAAAGTTGCATTCCTGAATACCTATAATTACAGATGGGCTCTGTTTGCTTTCTGAAAACACAAGCATTGCAAGAAATTCCTGTAAACTGTGGTTTGAATTACAACATTGCCATCCAGCATCCCAGAAAAAATATTTTTCAACAGTTGAAAGAGCAGAGAACATTACTTCAGTAGTTGAAATATTGATGTGATGGCACATTTCTCCATGCTGTACTGGCTAGCATAGATTCATTTAATGGTGGTGGCAGATATTTGCCTGAGGATACTTAACAATATATATATATTTTCAACTTTTCAGGATAAAGCTTTGTAGTTCTTTACCTCTACAGCTAGTGAGTACAAAATGAATCCATACATTTATGAAGTGTATAAATATATTTTGAAGGAGTGAGTATAATCAACTTAACAAGAAAGGGTGAATTCCCTCAATAAGGACTGCTCTCTATACAGAAAACAAATTTTAAAATCTTTTTCATCCTTAAAAACTTACAATTCATACAACCCCAGGCAACACCTGGAAATTCATAGTGTTCAGTTTGAATCTACTACCGAACCTTTTGAAAAAAGTTTATCATGTGTACAATATATCACAGAAAAGTAGAGAATGCAGGTTTACTGCTGAACTAGCTAGATAGTAAATAAAACATGTTGAAGAAATGAGATTGCCTTAATCCAAGTATACAAAACTGAAATACAAAAGTAATAAAGACTATTTTAAATCAGAATGTTTTATCCCTTTCACATGCCTATCTGCCACTAGGATTTACAGGAACATCGGCTAGCTGTCTGATTTCTACAAAGGATAGATATTATGCAGTATAGTTGAATTATTTCTTTGAAACACCTGTATTTTGCTCCATACATATAGGGGTTTTTTTCCATTTAAAGCAGTTGATTCAGTAAAAGCTCTCTTTTGTGCCAAAGACAAAAGAAATAAGAATTAAATCAATGAGAAACAGAATGTCTGAAAGAAAATGATGCATAGTTTGGCACAATTCAATATAATTGGCAACCTTTGCTTCTGGGCTCATAGTTGATAGAGAATGGAGATTAAATCACCATTTGTAATACTGGAGCTGTGGTCCATTCAAGTCATGACTTAAATATTGAAAGTTGACTGAAAAATGCAGAGACATCCCTGGCAACTGTATAAATCTTTTTCTGGGAGTAATTTAACTTATTATGAAGGTGGAAAAAAAAAGTTATGTTGCAAAGCTGAAAGAGGTGCAAAATTTCTTTAAACTGTCATAAAAAAAAATCTTCAAATGCTTTGTGTGACATTCAGATGGACTTCAAATGCTTCTGTCTACATGACATAAAATAACTATCTCTCCGTGAATGTACACCTGTATTACTGTTAAGAATGTTCTTTCACCATCAAATTCCATTCTTCCAGTATGTTTGCTCAGTGAAGAATGCATAACAATTCTCCTTAATAATACAAATAATCTGCTTGCAATGGTCTATTATACATCTCTTTTCCAAAAGCAATAATGCTTTTGGGATTTTTTAGTCAAATGCTGAAGAATTTAATAATGTTATAACAGACCTAAATGGTCTTTGAATTTTACAGTACAAGAGCAACATCTGTTAAAAAACAAGCACAACTTAATCAAATTTTATTCACCTCAGATCTACTGCCACAACTTTTACAACAAAAGCCACCTTCCACTATTTTCATGAAAAGATCATGGTACAAGCCCCAGGCTTTACTTTCTACTAGGAAACACACTTGTAAACCTCAGGATTAGAGCTTAGAAAGAAGTTCATGAACTAGGATTTTTTTTCCTGCTTTTCCCTTTCTTGAGCTGAGGTCAAGAAAACTTGGTTGTATCTGTGCGTACATGCGCTCACATGTGCAAGTGCTTAAAGGTGAAATCCTATCTTCTATAGCACTCACGATACTCTTGCTGAATTTAAAGCAAAGAGTATGTGTATGTCTGAAGAAAAATGGTCCTGTCTTCCATATGCTTGCTGTCATATTTATATAAAATCTATGTCCAGAAGCACAGCTTGTGTAAGTTAGCATAACTCATTAACATGTTATGCTAAAATATAAAGCAGGGAATACCTGCCATGTTAATGTGCTGGAGTACTGTTATACAGATGACCATAAATGGCCTCTTCCTGACCTCCATGGAAAAAGGAGCACCCAGTAAAAGTTGGACAGTAGGAGGGCTTCATTGGGATTATACAGAGATACCTCAGAATCCATCTGGATGGAGGTTTGTAAGGCTCCTGAGGATGCAGTTGCTTTGATATCCAGGATGTGTCTCTGATCCCTGGTCAAATTTTCAGTCTTGCAGTGCCCCTGCTTCAGCTGGCATTGATGTATATATGTTTACAGGTTGTATAACCGCTACTATGATTCATTTTAACCCTCAACCTTACTTGCAATACTATTTCCTAAATGAGGAAAGGAGAGCCATAGAACTCTTTAGATTTGAGCTTAAATAAAACCGAGCCAAACAACCACTCTCTGTAACATCTCCTTTTCCCTCTCTTGCACTTCTTCCCCAGCTGAATGAATACTCTAGCTGTGGATAAACTTGTAGGTTGCAGTCTAGTAAAAACTAACTCAGAATATAAGTTTTCTGCTTCTTTATCTTTTGAATAAATAGTTAGCTCTAAATTCAGTCTTCCTTTCTAATAGGTATGATTTTTCTACAACATTGCAGTAAAGAAAAAACCACCCTAGATATTAAACATGCCTGAAGTAATATAGCACACGTTGACAAAAATTAGTTAATGTATGTCTGAGTCTGATGTGGATTTTGTTACAGCAAACACATAAATTACTTGATCTAGTTCTCGTTGTACATGTTTGTTTTATTCTTATTTCTCTGGCATTTGCCAGTTGGCCAAGTGAGTCTTTGGCTCACACATATGTATGCTAACACAAGTGCTTTAAAAAAAGTGTCCTGGATCTCTGCGAACTGATAAATGTATCTGAACATGACTAATGAATAATATTCTGAAATCTCAATAAAACCAGCTGCAAAGGTCATAGATGTCACTTTAAATGCATGCTTAGTAGAAAGAGATGAAAGGAAGCCAAAAAATGTCGTGAAACTAAAAAAAAATTTGACAGTCTTCAACGATCTAACAAAAAAGTAGTCTGAAATAATATGTATTTAGACATTCACTTTGTATCTTCGAATTAAGTCAGTCCAGTCATGAACTCTACAGATATAATAAGACATTTTGATGACTTTTGCAAAACATTAAGTAGTAATTAGGAAAACTTCCAAAGCTACTCAGCAAATTAATAGGTCTAGGAAACTCATATTGGATTTGGCTTATATTTGCTTCCTGTGATCAGTTTTTGTGAATATACCAAGCTTTTGCAAACAGTACAAATCAGTTTAATATATAGCAGAATAAGTTTAATACTACAACAATAGAGTTATAAATCAAAAGTATTAGAGTGGGTCATACTGAAAGCTACAGCTTTTTCCAGCACTCTTTGTATTTGCAAGCAGAGTCAAAATCACATTTTTTTCCCTAAGTCTGGCGTGTTTGAAAAAGTCATTGTTCATGAGTGTTTTCCTTGTTTCCTACTGACATTGTTACTAGTCAAAACTAAACTATTTCTCTTGTGCTGCATAACTGAATCATTATGTATTATTTCTTGCACATTTTTTTCTGTCATTCAGGAGAGCTCTGTATAATAAATGGGATTCCAATAAAATGCTTACATTAGATGACATCATACTTCTGGCATCTATGACACAAATTCTCTTTACCCATTATTATGTTGGTTACTAAGAAAAATAAGGAGTAGATATTTTATTGTGCATAAATTGTACTTTTGGCACAGATTGACCTTAAAAAATGTGGACTATGTCTTAAGTTATGGGACAAATAATACCGTGATCCTTGTGCAAAAATCTTTTGAAGTTAATTCCCTGATAGCATCTGAAAACACAGTGAAACTGTAAGTGGTAAAATACATTATTACACTGGTGTTTAGAATGTGTCATGTGTCATTATTGTCAAAACTTTCAGGGGTCATAATGTGATGTCTATGACATGATCTGGGGATCAAAATGTAAATTTTTAACACAACACTTTAGTATCAACCAAAATTAATTGAATGGGTTTAGGAGGGTGCAGCTTCCTACAAAGTGTTTCTGAAAGAGGGAAGTTAAGGAAGGGAATTAGAAAAAGTTTTAACAGAATTAAAGCTTATTGTAGCGAATTCTGCTTCACCTGTCATCAGAAAAGGCTCAAAAATATACATCACATGCATGATGGTATGAAAAATGATGGAATGAATAGTCCTGACTAACAAGACCTACTCAACTTCTGCTTAAATGAGAATTGCACATTTCTTTAAAATGATAATTTGTATAATCCATTGATTTCTGAGGCCTTTCAATTTTTCTCCAAGTAGAGGTACAGAAAGGCAAATAAGGTTATTCCAGTACCATTTCTGGTACCGTGGGAAAACTGGAATCTTATGAAGTCTATTTTCACAAATCAACAAATGTCCCAGTGTACTTTCCAATGTAATTTCCAGACAATTATTGTGTAAATAAAGTATCTGAACTTACAAATTGCCTGTCTTTGGTGTTTTGACAAATTTAGGATTATTGAAAAGCAATAATTCAGGAGTCAAAGAAATAATACCCAATATCATTATATTTTTCCCTCTTGCCAGCTGACCATACGTAAAGCCAGTTTATATCTATTATATTTGGTAATGTTATTTTTCACAGTTACAAATCACCCTGTGTTAGTTCTTTCAACACAAGAGTGAGAAAGTAAACTCTACCAGCAATCCCAAACTGTATCCGTTTTAGACACCACTTGGAGGCAGTCGTATTTATCTATTCAATTTTTTTATTAGAATGGAAACGAATCAAAAATATAACATGCTGGAACATAAACATTTAGCTCACATAACCTCTTTGCACTCATGATGAAATGCCTAACTACACTTTACGTTAAAGGTGCTGTAATTTTTAGTTTTGATTCAGAAACTGCATTCACGTCACCTAAACGAAGTGTTATATCAATGAGACATATGTTGCTGTGGTTTAGACTACTGCATCTTGGATATGATCAGTCTATTTGCATAACTCCCACTAAATGTTCTTGTGTCATGAAACAGTTGTATGGGAAATGGCTGCCTTGAATGCAGGAGACAACCCCTTCTCTTTCCAAACCATAGGGATTAAGGCAGGAACAGAGAGACAGGAATGAACAAGATGCAAAGACACGTCCTTTGCATGTGCACTTCACAGCTCCTGGATGTGGAAAACTGGACATTAATAATGTAATGGGGCAGAAGACACTTTAATAAATCAAGGTGTCAGAAGTTTCAGTCTCTAGTCAGTACGGTCTGGTATCTTTTCCTCCACAAATTTCACAGGCCTAAACCTTTCTGGACTCCGGTTTTGGATGCATTATGTGAATTACATCCTTTAGACAAATTTCTCTAGCATATTTACATCAGGCAGCATCCAATGAATGAAACATTATATGAAACTAAGAGACTGACACTGATGGAGGGTAGCAGAGTCTATGTGATCCTAAGACACAGATACAGATATCTGCCAAGAAGGTCAAAGAAGAGAAAGGAATATCTTTATGTCAATGCTGAGAGCATCATCCAGGAAGATGGACATCTGTACTCTGCAAATGTCAGGTTGTACTCGTCACTAGGAGGCATACATGTATGACTAGGGAGTGATTTGAATGCTGTGCAGTTGTTTTCTGCATTAAAAAATACTCAACAGCAGAGGTAGCAGATATATCAAAGTCACTGTGAATACCACTAAGAAATAAAAGTCACAAGGAATTTGGATATGGATCACAAAGAACACAAATCCTAATTAAACTCCATCCATATTTCATGTAAAGAGAGCTGTATTTCCTTGTATGTTATTCTAACTGCCTTTTGTCAAGCTATTTTGTCATGTTTGCATTGCCGTCACAGTGTTAAAGTGCAACCAAGTGCTGGGTGCGGAAATTTAGTGCTGGAAGTGTGCATCATGAAATGTTCAGGCAGCTGGAATCACAGACTAGTACAGACTACCTAGGCATTGAGTCCAGTGGTCTGCAGGCAGCTTCCTCAAAACGTCCTAAGAATATACATTTTGCTTGCTCCCCACATACAAAGGCTTTCCTTAGCATGATGTTTAGATCATCATCAACAACAAAAAACCACAAAGGATCAACACCAAGAATTACCAGAATGTCCCTGATGAAGGAAATGAGAAAAAATAATACCGTTTTCCTAGGTCCCCAGAATAATCAAGAGACCACTAGATAAGTTTCCCATGTGAGGCAGAAAGCAGGTGAAGTATTGTGCTTCAAAAAGAGCCAGAGAAATCCCAAAGGGCCCAACCAATTCTATTTGAGAAAAAAATCCTCTTTGTCTTGAAATCTTGCTCAAACCCTGAGAGATTTTTAATGCTCTTAGGAATACCAATACACTGTCTCTGTCCAAGATCAATTTCTATTGCAAAAGAGGAAAAACATATCCTGCTGGAAACAAAAGTCTGTACCAGGTAATGTAGGGGAGGGAGGGAGGGGAGAGAGGAAGAGAAAGAGAAAAAGAAAATGAGGACAGAATTCCTCTTTTGCTGCCATGGGGAACTGGAAAAATCTATAGAGTAAATATGTCTCAAAGACAATCATCTGTTATCAGGTTTCTTTTTAAAATGCTTTAGGGATACCAGCAAATCTTTCCATGCAGTGGAAAATAAGTGCCAAAACGTCCTCAGAGTGATTTAGCTGCCCTCTAGTACCCTGAGGGCTTCTAGTTGCCACATGCAAAGGATGAGGATCTCCTCTGTTATATATGTCAGTCTCATGCAGATTCTGTTGATAATGTAAAGCATCTAACATGGTTTTGGGCACTTAGATTGAAGGATCTGATTTTTTCATTGTACCACGAGACAACTCAAAGATCACTATTGCTGTGGCATAGATTCTTTTCCATGCAAATTTCAAAGTCTTCCTTGAAACTATTACGATTCCACTTTCCTGTGTGAAAGGAAAGTAACCATTTGATGATTAGAAATGTTTTCATTTCTAGTTTAAACATAGATATGGCAAATTCATAACTGTCTACCTTGCACTTACGCTCGCTTTTCATTTAAACTATTGGACCTTCCAAAAGTATACAGGATGAACATACGCTATTCCCCATGTCTGGTCTCTGTCAGGTAGGTTAGGCATGACAGCTTGTTTTAAATCTCTCATTCTCAACAGATTCAAAGCTTTCATAATATTTTAGACCTTTGTACTTCTTCTGGTTTAAATTCTTTGAATATAAGTGACCAGAATTGTACACAACAGTACAATGAGATTTGACTTTGTAAACTGTTATTGGTACATAGCTATGCCTGTTTAAAACACCTTACCTCCTGCATTAATTTTTTTCACAGTTTCATCAACATAGCAATTATCAGTCATCCTATGACCAGTATGCTTATACTTCATCATCACTGCAATTGATGAGCACCTCAGTAGTATTGAAAAGTCTTGTTTTCAATGCCTGAGTGCATGACTTTGAATTTTGTGCTCTGAAATTTAATTCACTTTTCTATTTCTTGTCTATAAGGTCATCCTGTACTTCCTGTATGATATTTTCCTCAGTAATAGCAGCACTTGGCTACCATGTGCCTACACTTTTCACCCTGAGATTCCCAACCAAGTTTTTTTCTTTTTAAGTTGAACATTTGTTGAGGATTTCTGCCTGAAGGGAAGAGCAGAGAGCCTGGTACAACTGCTGTTCCCTGGTTGCCTGAGGGAGGGAGAGGTGACCCAGTGCCAGGTCTGGTCTGCTGCTGGGGCCAGGAGTGCAGGCACCCCTACTTCTCCTGTAAATATAGCAGTGAGAAGCAGATGTAAAATATTACTTTCATATCTGAAGAAGGAGCAAAGGCTGACTAGGTCTAAATTTAGGTATTTTTTCGTTGTGAGTGCTGTTTGTACTAGTGTGAATAGGCAGAGACTCTTTCAACTCAACTTCTATTTCTGGGTTTAGGAGGGGGGCCCAAGTGTGTTGAGAGGTGCTGCAGCACTTCAAGAGACACCCATGGGCAAGGGAATGTGAGTGGCAAGCGGGCAGATCTGTGGGTCATTAGACATCCTCTGCATAGGACCAGTGTCTGGAGAGGAAGGCCATCACACAAACAAGGCTTCTTATTCCCTGCCCCACCCCTCCCCCTCCACTCCCCCAGTCCTATCCCTTTTAAAGATGCTACATTCTTGTATTTTGCTGGCAGGAATGTGGCAGTCAGCATACATCATTCATATATTTCACATACACGTGTCTACTATTTAGTCTGAAATCACCATACAAAGCAGAATATTCTGAATAGTCTAAAGAAAACCCTTAGCAACCAAGCTGGAAATTCTCCCCGAAGTATACAGAGTTGCAGTTTCCCTTTTAGTTTCTTCCCTTCTCATCATTCCTGTATTAATGGCCATCATCTCTATCTTACATGAGGATTTACTACAGGACACTGAAGGAAACACTTAAAATAGATTAAGTCCACTGCATTAACCTTGTCAAAGAAATCAGTTATCTTACACATATATTTAAAAATTAAATTAGTATCACACAATCAAAACTACACTGTATTTTATTATTTTCATTTACCTCCATGCCCTTAATCATGCTTTTCTACAAAAATATGTTTAAGAGTTTACACGTTACTGAAGAAAAACTTCTGCATTACAAAGATGACCGTCTGTTCCTCTCCTTATACTGGTTTCAACCCCTTGGATAAAACACAGGTAGTATTCTGCCTTTGCCCGCTTCTAGCTTCCACCAATACACAAAATTTCTTTGTATGGCAAAATTGTACTTCTGCAATTTTTACTAATATTTCCAATTTTTACTAATACTTCCAATATTTTACAGCAATTTTCACCCTTCCCCAATGTTTTCTCATGAAGCAGTGTAAATTGCACCTGCATGTTAGATGTTGTAAAACCATTGTTCCCATTTTCTGTCCTGATTTCCACTATGAAATCCATCATTCACCATTTGGAAGTGCCTATTGTTTAGTGAGAAGCATCCAGAAATCTAGAAGATTCTCTTACCCAGAATGAATCACCAGAAATAGGACAGATCCGGCAAAATTTATCTGCCAGACTTTCACAATAATAAAAATTAAGCTTTTGCAAGATTGAGATTTCTATGAGGCTCACATGCCTAAAACCAGCATTAGCTGACTCCTCAGCACTGATTATGCATTTAGCAGGCACAAAATTTCTGTCTAGAACAACCTCTTTCAAACATCTGTGACATTCTGCCCTTTGACCTGCTACTTACCTCATAAACATCATGTGAAAATATGGGCCAATTTTACTAAAATGTCATGATACTCAGTGCACAGTTGCAACATAACATAATTATTAGAAGTTATATGTGCCAGACTGATTTCCTGTAGTGAATCAGTAGAGAGTCAGTAGTTAATATAGAGTTCTTACATATATTTCTGGCTAGCACCTTATAATGCGTTACCTATAATCAAGTTAAAAATCCTTCAACTTCTAGTCTAGCAGAAAGGATATATACAGATCAAATATGATCCTGTAGATCTTTCAAATGAAAGATCTACTATCAATAAAAATATTTTAAATATGTGTCTATATATCTTTATTCTCTACATTATTTCTAACCTACATCTGTAACAACAAATTATTGCAGTTGAAAAGACGCATGTATAAGATGCAATATTCAGGAAACTAAGATAACATATTTGGCTGGTCTTTCCAACCAGAGTCACAGAATACAGTGCTTTAAAAACATAAATACCTGGAAATTCATCTAAAACTAACTTTTATGCAGGATCCCACCACCCCCCCACCACCCCCCCCAACGCTTGTAGCAAACATACGAATGACTTATATACAGTTCTTTTCTTCCATCAATCTGAAAATGAGTTCATGGTATCTGGAAGCTCCTAAAGGATCATATGTATGTTGTAGTTTAATCTTAACACAGTGAGACATATTGCTAACATTTCTCTGTATACAGTGTGATTTTTACCTGCTAACAAACTGTGCAAGGACAAATATATTCGAGGTAAATGTTTCAGTCCTTTCTTCCTACCGTGCCCTAAGCTTTCTTGTACGAGTGAGGAGGACTGAGAATGACTCACTCATTGCTGAACTATGTTACTGAAAGGTTATGCATGTTCACTTCCTTCACAGCTGGAGTGAGAGTACAGATCCCTAACACGGCTAGTCTCTAACATGGCCAGTCAAAAACACTTAGACCCTGTGTTTCTTAGAGTGTGCCAAAATGCACTCGGCTGTGCTTTCTGCAGCTGTGGATCAGGAATTCTTAAAAAAACTGAAGAACTGCATATCACATGCCTGTAACAGAGTTGCTCATATAAGAGAAAGAAAGAATTATTACTGTTCCCTGTTACTCACAAAGTCCAAAGTGGAGGACCCAGATAGCGGAATGTTGCAAAGAGCAAATGGTGGATTCTCCTTCTCTCTCTTATTTTTTTTTTTTCTGTTTTTTTAAGAAGAAATTATGCTGGAAAACCTACAATGAAAGAAGTAGAACATCCAGACAGCAGTTGCCTGATCAAAGATCAGAGAAAAAGGTAAAACACATTTCAAGTTGAAAGATTGTGAGCTGAACAGTTTAGTCACGTTAAATCTCTGGTATGCAAAATGAGGCCCCCCCCAAAAAATTAGAAAAATATTATAGAAGTGGAATACATATAAAAAATGAGAAACAGGACAGGATTGCAGGGTCATGGTGATGGAATTATCAATTTAACATGCATGTACCGTGACCATGGCTGAGACTGAGTTAAGTGATATGCGTAGGTAGCTGGTTCCTGTGAGCACTAATCATTGAACCATAGAACAGTTTGGTTGGAAGGGACCTTAAAGATCATCAAGTTCCACCCCCCCTGCCATGGGCAGGAACACCTCCCACTAGACCAGGTTGCTCCTGGTCCCCATCCAACCTGGCCTTGAACACTTTCAGGGATGAGGAATCCACAACTTCTCTGGGCAACATGTGCCAGTGCCTCACCACCCTCACAGTGAGGAATTTCTTCCTAATATCTGATCTAAATATATGCTCTTCCAGTTTAAAGCCATTGCCCCGTGTCCTATTACTCCATGCCCTTGTAAAAAGTCCCTCCCCAGCTTTCTTGTAGGCCCCTTTAGGGGAAGGCTGCTCTAGGTGCCCCCCGGAGCCTTCTCTTCCCCAGGCTGAACAGCCCCAACTCTTGCAGCCTGTTCTCATAGGAGAGGGGCTCCAGCCCCTTGATCATCTTCGTGACCCTCCTCTGGACCCATTCAAGCAGATCCATGTCCTTGTTGTGTTGGACACTCCAGAGCTGAAGGCAGTACTGCAGGTGGGGTCTCACCACAGCGGAGTAGAGGGGCAGAATCCCCTCCCTTGACAAATTGATCATGCTTCTTTTGATGCATCCCAGGATACGGTTGGCTTTCTGGGCTGCAAGCGCACATTGCTGGGTCGTGTTGAACTTCTCATCAGCCAGGAGCTGCAAGTCCTTCTCCTCAGGGCTGCTCTCAATCCATTCTCTGCCCAGCCTGTATTTGTACTTGGAACTTTGCACTTGGCCTTGTTGAACTTCATGAGGTTTGCACAAGCCCACCTCTCAAGCCTGTCCAGGTCCCTCTGGATGGCATCCCTTCCCTCCAGCATGTTGACTGCACCACACAGCTTGGTATCGTTGGCAAACTTGTCGAGGGTGTACTCAATCCCACTGCCCCGGTCCCAATACCAACCCCTGAGGAACGCCACTCGTCACCAGTCTCCACTTGGACATAGAACCGTTGACCACAACTCTTTTAATGCAACCATCCAGCCAATTCCTTGTCCACTGAGTGGTCCATCCATCAAATTTGTGTCCTCAAAATTATGACCTTGGCAGGCACAGAGGTGAGACTCACTGGCCTGTAGTTCCCCATGTCTTCCTTTTTTCCCTTTTTAAAAATGGGGGTTAGGTTTCCCCTTTTTTCAGTCAGTGGGAACTTCCCAGGACCGCCGTGACTTCTCAAATATCAACAGTAGCTTAGCAACTTCAATCGCCAGTTCCCTCAGGACCTGCAGATGCACCTCATCAGATCCCATGGACTTGTGCACCTTCAGGTTCCTCAGATGGTCTCGAACCTGATCTTCTACAGTGGGAGGTTCTTCATTCTCCCATTCCCTACCTTTGCTTTCTGCAACTTAGGCAGTGTGGCTGGAGCACTTGCCAGTGAAGACTGAGGCAAAAAAGTCACTGAGTGCCTGAGCCTTCTCCATGTCCTGGGTAGACACGTCTCCCATTTCCTTCTGGAGAGGACCCACATTTTCACCCGGTCTTCCTTCTGTCACTGACATAACTATAGAAGCTTTTCTTGTTGCCTTTGATGTCCCTGACCAGAATGATACTGTCATCACCAAAACAGGCACAAAAGCATGCTTGTCCCTGCGCTCTTGTTGAAGATGAGTACCTGGATGTGCACATTTAGCTGTGTCCCAATTAAACAGTGGGTATTTGTTAATTACAAAATCAACAAATTGAATTTACTTGTGGTTCCTGCTGCCTGGAAATTGTATTTAAAACTGATTAGAAGTATCAAGAATCCAAAATGTTGACAGCTGCAGACAAAGCACAGGCAGGTTTCTAATCATTCCTTGGAGGGCTGCTAAGAAGACTGTTTCCAGTATGCAAGACTCTGAGGCAGGTCCATTCAAGCCAGTATTACTACCTTTTGTGTCATGGAGTAGGGAGGCAAACATCCCATTTCAGAGGAGGAGCCAGGAAGTTGTGGGCCTACAGTAACTGAGACTTTGGACACATGGCTCAAGTGGATATCTGAGGCCATGCATAACAGAGCTGCCAGACTTTCTGGCACTACACTGTCTAATCCTGTTCACACCAGGGTGATCCTAACCTGGACACAGTCAGATTTGATCTACAGTCACTGGAGTCTCCCAAAGCTTTGGGCATTTTGAATGCTCACAAAAAAGTGTTGAGAACACATCTTCTATGTACTTTCTAGTTTTGCTTTTAAATTGTTTTACAGAACTAAATGAATACTTGAAAAAAAGAATATGAGATGAACTGATTTAGAAGCTGAGGAAAAAAAGGACATAAAGGGGAATTTCAGCTGGGGTCATTCTACTGGCCAGAGCAGCGTAACAAGCAATGGTAAGCAATGCCCTCGATGCAGGGGGCTGGAAGGAGCATCACTTGATCTGCAGCCAAGAAAACAGCAACCAGTTACCACAGCCTGGAGAAGTCTTCAGCTTTTTAATTGCTGAGCAATTGCAGAGCAATCCTCTACCTGTTGCTTATCTTTTCATACTCCAGGGCAAAAAGTTAATTGAGGTGTGTTGCTGTGGGTGTGTCATCATAGTACTGAAGTAGTTTATGACTAGCTCAGCATTGTGTAGGTCTTTAAGAAAGGACAACCATTGCTATGATGCTCCACTAACTTCAGTGGGTTACGAATCATATCAATGCACTGTAAGAAGCATAAAGAGTAACTTGCTAGAAAGTATGTAGGACTAAGAACTATTTCCTTCAGTTCATTTCAAGGAAGTCAGGTTTTTGTTTCATTATGCATTTCTTTATACATTTACAGATGGAGATATCTGTTGCAATGAAGACTCTAAATGCAAATATACCACTTGGTTGCGTTAGACATAATTTCTAAAATCTTTCTCAGGAGATAACTATTGTATATACTAATCAAGAGAGAAAAAAAGAGCTTTTCCACAAGGCCTGACTACAGCAGAGCACAGCAACAGCTGTGAAAATTCTCTATCATAGCTTTCCCTTCAACAATGTGACACTCCAGAAATGTAGAGAGGAACAAAAACAAACCTTGCAAAGGCTAAGAAGTGTTAATCTCACATAACATTAAAAGTGTCTTGAACAGCATGGAGCAAGCAGTGTTTGCTCAGAGCAATTAGTAAGATCAGGGCTGGTGAAATCTCAGAGACTCATTAGCTTGTAGAGTTCAAAGGACTAGAAATAGTGCCTAGTACTGATGTTGTAGGTCTTGCTGCTGTGGAATAAGGGGTAAAAGGCAGGGAAAGCTGAGTTCTTAGAAAGTTTAGACTATTTAACTAGTTGCCAAAAGTATACAGTACTCGGAAATTGTGCTTATTGGGGATTTACCCATCACTGCCTCAATTGACTATGAAGGTTAAGGGAACATAATTGATAAATTTTCTAAATTAATACAGAAATGATAAATGAACATAGTTTTACCCTCTAATGAAATATAGAAGATGTGATATGACCAAAAAAGACAAAACAGAAAACATTGGTTAATTATTTATTTCTTCCCTTCAGATGCTTGAGTATCTCCTCCTCTTTCTGGTGAGCTATTCT